>NC_070592.1:14274547-14574547 GCF_027409825.1 Scomber japonicus
TATAAGAATGTAATTAGCTATGATGTAGAATACACATGGTTGAGACTGTCCATAATTTACCTGTGCATATTGGCATATTCCCACTCCATGTCCCATTTTGAGTGCACGTCCTCACAGGTGATCCATCCTCCTCCATCCTGTATCCTGGTTGGCATTGGAAGGAAACATTCTGACCAATCGTAAAGTCTTCACCATAGCGAAGGCCGCTAGCTGGCACACCTGGATCCCCGCAGTTTATCACTATGGAGATGTTGAAGGTGGTTGGATTGGAAGAAATGAATGATAATTCAAATGATAAGGAATGAAAAAAGGGACAAAGAAACAAAGAAAGGGACAACAAAGGTAAAAGAAGCAAAGAAACAGACACAACAGTAGAGTTAGAGAGAAGAGAACAGGTGCTGTTACATCAGTTAGTAAGTTAGTTTTTTGCTTTTACATTTCTTTGTCCTTTTAATCACTGTTTTTAAAACATGAAATATATCAGACATTATATTGGCAAACTACAGGATCATGAATGAATCTCACAGGATTTTGCCTCAGGACCCTGTCCACACAAAAATTTTGTGACAAAAGAGAGAGATAAAAGAGATAAAAGTCCCCATTTATATATAATTACTGCGCTTGTGTGCATATATAGGGAATCTATGATCAGATGTGTATGATATCTTCATATTCCTTTATTGGCTTCTCTTCTCATGAATGAAACAACAGTGATATTAAAATGGCTGAGGTTGTCCTGGGACTCTTTTAGGGAGCATTAGGATTCCCCTGACTGTACAAAGCACTGTCCTTCATAGTCTAATAGTGGTTTAAATGCCTTTAAACCTACCCCAGATACTGTCATGCCTGTTAATAGATGTAGTGTAATCTACTGTAAAAGCCATTTCCTTTAAGTCATGGATTACTTTAAACTTTTTCTTTCCAATATTTAATTTTGGTTCCTCAGCATATCTACTTCTTCTCCTTGTCCCTACCAGATGGATATTTTAAAGGTAATTTATTTGCACAGTGCATTAAAGTCAGAAATGCCACTGAAAATTGGAAAACATTAAGCTGTCACTCCTCATGTGAAACTAAGCAAAGTTAAACTCACATAAGTCATAATGCAGAAATGTATTTAACAAGGTATAAGCTTAGTATATTAATCGTCAATGTTATACGCCATTCATAGCAAGCAGGCTGTGAAACATACAGCACTGATTATTCAACTGATATTTCACATGGGAACAGAATGTTATAGTTTATGGTTATTTACACTTGAGAATTTTCCCACAGAGTTCAAAAAGCAAATTAGCTAACGTAAACAACGATTAAGGTTTTTTCATGTCACTCTTTAATCTGTGGCAGGAGCATGAAGATTTGAGGCTGAATTCATTACTCAGAGCCTATACTGTCGTAGAATAATTTAAAAGTGGGCATAAAAATGGTTGCAAAAGGCTGGAAAGGCAACCTCATAAACACACATCAGGAGTTTGGAGAGGTTTATGGATTGCAGACTTGACGTCATTGCAAAGCAAGGATTTAACACTCTGATTATGTATAATAAGTAATACCTAAAGCTGACACCCTGCTCTTTAGCCTCCAACACACTTCATGAGTTTGAATTTAAAATTAGAAAGGATGTAACAAAAATGTATTGCAGAAATCTATATGTACTAATGTAGCTTCAGATATTGTTAAAGTTATCTATGAATTGATGCATCAGCCATCCGTTAATACACAAAAGATATCTTACTGGAACAGTTGGGCTGTGCTCCTGACCAGGTCCCGTTGGCCTGACACAACCTGGTGGTGGCACCGGTGAGCAGGTAGCCATCCATGCAGGAGTAGATGACAGAGTGAGAAAACGTTGTTCCATCCAAGCGATATACTCTGCCATTACTGGGGGTGCCAGGGTTACCACACTGGACAGCTGGGGAAAAATGAGAGAATTAGGGAGAGAAAGACTTGTGCATCTAATTGAGTTTCAGCTCTATGACTAACTGTGCTCATTCAGTTTTTTAAGTAGACTGTGCAGCACATGGATGGATCTATAACTGGGTCAGTGTCAAGGTGCTAGTTAGGAGAGGTTGAGATTATTTAAAAAGGCTCTCCCTACGTTTACAGAAGGGCTGCGTGCCGGACCAGGTCCCATTAGGAAAGCACATCCTCTCAGAAGAACCAATAAGATCATAGCCCTCTGTGCAGCTGAAGTAAACCTTGGAACGGATCCTAAAATCAGTTTGTTCCCTTGAACCATGGGAGGGGATGCCAGGATCGCCACAGGAACCAGCTGTGTCGCCTAAAGGGAGAGAAACAGGGAGAAAAAAACCCCCAATAAGAATAAAGCCCATCAAAACTAGAATACTTGAATCAACTGCAAGCAACAGCTGCATCCTCTATAACACAGGCTATTTTCAATGCCTAAATGAAAAATAATGAACCAAAGAAATAAAATGAAATACAATACACATTGAAATTTGTATTGCCTTTTTATGTATGCATTTCATGTGTCATAATTAAATAAAAAGCATGTTAAAAGCACAATAATTGAGCCTTTTGTCTTTAATAAGTAAATGGATTGTTTGGCATGGATTTTCCATGCCACATTAAATCAAATCACAACCAAGTGGGTAGGTATAGTCGCCAATCTGAAAGTGCCTTAAACCTGCATTTTCTCTAATGTCCAGCAGGGGGCAACACCATCAGTTGCAAAATGAAGTCTGATTGTATGGAAGTCTATGGGAAAATGACAACGTTGATTACGTAATGTAACCATAGTATAATTCCAGATTCACAGAATATACAGTACCAGTCAAAAGTTTGGACACACTTTCCCATTCACATCAAAGAGAAAGTGTGTCCAAACCTTTGACTGGTACTGTATGTGTAGCTGCTGCTATTTCACAGTGTGTTTTCAGTTCATAAAAGGTAGTTTTAAAATGTTGTTGGTCTTCAGTGTTTAGTTGTACTAAATGACCCTTGAAGGAGATAGCATTTCAGTTAGACCAGAAAATTACATTTTGTTGTAATGATTTTAAGCCTATTTTTCAATAGTGAAAATTAGCCCAGTTAACCATAGAGTGTAAATGCACCATTCTAACAAAGCTAGAAGCTATTGAGAGGGTAAGCTCCAACCTCTTCGGTGATATCACAGTGAATACGTCCATGTGTTTTTTTTAGAGTTTACGCTCACAACACAGAGTACAAAGTGAAGAGGTGTACAAAACGTTTATTTATTTATTAGTTTTCATGAGGAGGTGCGGGTGAGCTTTTTCTTTTTTGAGATGGAGAAGCATGCCAAAATGAAAATCAACTGTCCAATCACAGCTTGGAAGGCGGGGCTTTTCTGTGTTGATGACAGCCTTGATAAACTGCCTTTCAGGAGGGATATTGCTGTACTATTAATTGCATATACACTAACACTTGTGATTAAGTATACTAATAAAATGAAACAATACAATAACTGTAACTTATATCAATAAGTTACTGACACAGCATTGTAAAGTGAAAGTTGACTACGGTATATGTTTCCATTTATGAAGTGAATACATTCTTAGGGTCCTTAAAAAGGTACTGCACACTAAAATGTCTTTTTGAGGTCTAACCTAAATTATATGACTGTACTGTGAAGAAACATTTCATGGGTTGAAAATGGCTCAACCTGTCATCTGCTGTTTAAAATCAACCCTGAAAAGGCAAGGCCAATGGTGACATGATACTGTCAACCGTTTGGGAGATCTCTACATCATAACATTTATATAAATGGTAGAATGATAATGCAAACCTCCCCAGCACCTGCTCATTTTCAAATATATACTGATAGAAAGAGACAGTTTTAGCTTCAACAGCTAACAGCAGTGCTGGCCTGATGGAGGACATCTTTCAGTCTGCGACTGTCTGCGGGAGGAAGAGCTGTTGACAGCCACTAAAACAACAGATATCCTGCAGCCCTTCAACTCTCCGGCTGTCTGCTCCTGTGGTTATCAGCCGGTAAAATCTTGTTTTAAAATGTTAAATCGTAGGGTAACTGGATCCCAGTCGAAACTTTCTCTCCTGTCTGTCTGTTGAACCTGTCGGCTACAGAGCAGAGCTGCATAGCGGAGCTGTGGACAGATTCGGTGATAGTTACTGTTACACTGTGACTTAACATTTTAAAACAAGATTTTACCAGCTGATAACTGCAGGAACAGACAGCTGGAGAGTTAAAGGCCTAGAGAGTGACAAGCAGCATATGTTTGCCTTAAGACCGTATATGTGTATATGTGTACTGACGGTTGCATCGTAGGTGGGTGGGGGGTATGTGTGTGTGTATGTGATCCCTCTTTTGCCCTTGTGGAGCCGCCTGGTCAGCAAATACTGCCTGACAGACAGAGCACGCTCCTGGGAACACATAGACCCACACATTTGTACAGAAACACACACAGTCACCCAAATACACACATGTGGAAAAATATGTTATAAAAAATATGAACCTAAGTAATTTCTGTTAGTTTAAGATAGCAAATAGATCACAGAATGAATATGTTACTTTTTTCCCTGTCATTTTAAATGTATTAGCATTTACAGGCATTAATTCAAGGTTTGCAGCAAAATACATTGTGTGATAAACAAGTATCCTAAGAACTTTCCAAATGTACCTGCAGTGTTTTTGTGATTTTCTTCATACTTTTGACAAATAACTTAATTCAGAAATATCTCTGTTTGCTCTACACTGAAAATATCTAGAGGCTTGCTGCCAAATTTAGTTTACACATTCCATAGACACAACAACTAATGACACAACATCTTTTGCCTCAGGATTTCAGACGGGTTTTCAGATGGAAACAAATAAGCCTCTGCTGCTTCCTGTCATCGTTATTTGTCTTTAAAAGCGCTGGCAATGATCAGCAAAAGGACGTATGATTTTACTTTCTGAATATTGAGAACACATTGAATCTGCTTCTCAGAACACAGCATCTACACTTCTTGTGGGATGTGGGCACACACACACACGCACACACACACACACACACACACACACACACATACGCACACGCACGCACACACACACACACGCACACACACACAGCTCCAAAGTCACCATGCAGCCTCAGGCGAATCTGGTCCCAACAGGGAAACAACCAATCTACCTGGTGTCACTGGTGCTAGCGTATGTGTGCATCTGTGCAAGTGTGTATGCAAGTCTCTGCGCATTGTATAAAACTAATCTGTCGTTTCCCTCAGGTGACTTTGGAAAAACCACTAATCGGTGACACACACATTCATCTGCACTCACACATAAACATCTATTGGATTGAAAGATTTTGGCTGTATGCTGGCTTGAATAAATTCATTGGGTACTGAGGTAAAGCTCCTTTGCCCAGGTTTACACGGGTACTCATAAATCTGAAAAAAGCTATAACATTTCCAATCATCTGATTCAAGGACTTACTGTTGGTGGTTGAGCATGGACGAGAAATGGTGAGTGTGATGTCGTTTCTTATAATTATTTTCCAAGTGGCAATGCAGTAACTAGAGTTATAAGGAATTTTTGGAAATATGCTTATTCGCTTTGGATACCACTCACCATTTAACAAGAAGCTACAGCTGGGAGACAGTTAGCTTATCTTAGCATGACCCAAATGGCTTTCTCTATTGGTGGTGAGATTATGAATCTGTGGGTCACCTCCCTTCGCATGTCTGTCTCTAGAAGGAAGCCCCAATCTCCCTGCTCCGGGCATAGTACAGCAGTTCTGACATTCCCCTACTGTTAGGAGAACAGTGGATTGCTCCCTCCAGGTAGGAAGTGGGTTCATGTGCGGGACAGTTATGGTGAAGAGGGAGCTGAGCCCGAAGGCAAAGCTCCGAATTAACCAGCTGATCTATGTTTCAGTCCTCACCTACGGTCACAAGCTTTGCATAGTAACGGAAAGAATGAGATGGTGGATACAAGCAGTTGAAATGAGCTGGTTGGGTTCACTCTTTGAAATAAGCTAAGGATCTTAGACATCTGCTTCCAAAGGAGCCAACTGAGATGGTTCGGGCCTCTGATAAGGATGCCTGTGGGGCGCCTCTCTTTTGAAGTTTTCTGGGCATGTGCAACTGGTAGGAAACCCCAGGGTAGGCTGAGAACTCGCTGAAGGGAATATATATTACATTTGGCTTGGGAATGCTTCTGCATCTCCCAGGAGGAACTGGATGACAATTCTCTGAGAGAGATGTTTGGAGTACCTTGCTTACCCTGCTTCGTTTGCAATACGACCCTGATAAGTGTCAGGAAAATGGATGGATGGATGGAATGACCCTTAAAACAAACACAACCATACAGCAACCAGTGGACCTACTTGTTTAAAGTAAGTATATTAATGCCTCAAATGCCTAAAATGTGGGTGGTAACATAACCAACATTACATCAGAAACATACTTATTGCTTATTAACTGAATTGTGGAGCTAGCATTGCTAACTTGTGATGAGCTCTGGCACAGATCTGCAAGGTAAAAACCATGAATCACTACTTCTTAAAATATTACCCTCACTCACCCTGTATCTCCCCCAGGCAATTGCTGTAAATAACAATGTATTCTTATTCAAGTTGTCTGCAATGTGTTTTCAGTCAGTTTGTTATATAAGCAGCACCTGGGAGCCTCTCAGTCTGGAGAGCCATAATCATGCTCCCAGCCAGCCAACTGAGAACCATCTAACTTAGACGGTTTGATGATGGAAGGTAAGGTCGCTCTCTGTCTGGAGAGACAATCTACCTTAATAAGTGGTGAGGTATGCATATACAGTGATTCCAGCAGGGAGGAAATATGCTTGTGTAAAGCAGTTTACAGAACAATGACAGTGGTGCATATACAGCTCAGCAAATTCACTTATAATCCACTCACTCAAAAAAGACAATGAAACTGATGCTAGGAAGAAAATGTAGGGAATGTGTTAAGATATATTTAAACATCTAAATATTAATATTCAATATTTAAAGATCATCTACCAATCCTTCCTTTCACAAATATATTTCCAGTGCTTTTCCTCTTAACCCCTTTTCACAGAAAAGCCACAAAAACGGCTTAAATTAGGAATTAAATGAGGTTTACAACAAGGTTAAATTCAATTAAGAAGAGTCTTCTTGACAGAACAGACATGCACATGGTTAAAGGTCCACGGCTGAGGTGTGTGTGTGCATGTAGAGGAAGGTTATGCTCCACAGCTCTTTTAACTGACAGCTACTGATTTATTCTTTTTTCATGGACCCACTCTACCCCCTATCTGTCCATCCATCGCTCCCATTATCTCTTCAATTGAATGCAAGACTGTAAAAAAAAGTGTGCCTGCAGGATGTAAAGGCATGAAATGCTCCACAGTCTGTTGATTTTACATATTTTAGATATCTCGCCTATTCATCTCCAACTCCTATCCATACATCTCTTCTTTTGATAGGATGGAGTCTGAACTTTGTATATTCAATAGAGGTTAAAATGGTTACCAGAGCAGAAGGGCATGGGGGCACTCCACATCCCATTGAGCTGACAAGTTCTGGATGATTCTCCTTTCAGCTGTCTTCCACCCAGACAGGAGTATCGAACCGTTGAACCAAATGTAAACTTATCTCCACTCAGCACACCGTTAGGGGGAGAGCCAGGATGACCACAGTCCACAACTAGAGATCCAGAGAGAGAGAGGGAGAGGGAGAGAGATGGAGGGAGGATAGACAGCTCGTTTCAGCTCAATACAGTTTTGCAAGAAGAGCTGCAGTGACTGCTGCTAAGAACTACACACACAGATTCGGTAACTACAAAATGGATTTAAGATTTAAGGTACCCTTTGAACTAGGCATTTATTTGCTCAGTTTTTTCTATAGTTTTCTACTCCAGATAACATTAATGGAATTCATTGCACCCATTGTTATTCTTTGTCTTCAACCGTTTTGGAACTACAACTCCCACAATACACTGAGGGATATGGAGTATTGTGAACTCCATTTCTCTAGCCTATATTTGACAATTTTGCACCATATAAAGTCATGCCAAATGAACCCCTAGCAGTTCCTGTTTGCACTGCAACTGTCAATGGATTATTACACTGAATAAAAGTCAAAACACAAAGATTAGACAGAAGATAAGAACCTGCAGTTATAAGGAGCATATTTTTAAAAACGTACTTTAAAGTGGATTATGGACATTATTACCACATCTGAGCCATAGCCCAAGTAAGTGTAAGTCACATTGAATATAACAAGATATATATCACGCCTGTGTGTTCAGATTTGACTGAGTTATGGCTCTGAGGAGAAGCGGTGTGCTTATTGAGACAAATTGTGTCCATTGGGTGCAGAGGGTGAACAAAAGGAAACAATGTCAGAATATATAATCTAAATCCAATTCCACTGCTGCCTGTCCTATAGTCCCATCAGGTTAAAATATAGCAATAAGGGTCATACTAACCTATACATTCAGGTAGAGGTTTGTCCCATTGTCCAGTAGGCTGACATGTGAGTACAGGTGATCCAAACAGATAGTACCCAGGGTTACAGTCGTAGAAAACCACAGTGCCAAAGGTAAAGTTCCCATGCTCTATTTTACTCTGCCGAATGGAGTTGGCCGGTATGCCTGGATCAGAGCAATTGACCACTATACACAGAGAGACACAGAGATGGACACACACAAATACACAAACAGAGGGATAAAAAAGCATGTGTTATTTGGCATGAACCTGGGAGGGTCATTTCTCCTCCCCCACCTCTCCTTTATTTTCCCAGTGAACTGTACCAGGGTTAAAATAATATAGGGCATGATTGGAAGGTTGTGGTGAAGAAGGAAGGACTGATTAGGGTTTGTGTTTAAAAGGGTAAAAATATTGGTAAATGTCACATGATTCCATGGTAGAGACATGGTTTGTATGTCCTGGATCCAGCCTTCATGCAGAGTAATGACTTGTTATCATTGTGCTGCACTTTGTTTATGTTACATGACTCATTGGCCCTTCATTCTGTAAACCAGGCAGGATGCTGATGATGATAGTTTCTGTGTAAATGTTCTTATTGCTACACTTTTTGGAGAACAATCAGTGTGAGAGATTTATGTTTGATTGCAAATAAAACTCTTTCACAGGGCAGGAGCCAGGAAATGGTTGAGAGAGATGCAGATGATCAAATCTACCTCAAAACTTCTTGAAAATACATTTCTGTCATAATGAGTTTTCATGGGAATGAAAGGATTGGGATTAATAAGGATGGTGGTTATAGTAAACAGGTGATGAGAGTAAATAAGAATAAGAGTTGAGGTGGTATAAAAGGTTAGGGATAAATAAGGTTAGGGGTGAATACACTTAACTTTTCTCCCCACCTTTACACGTTGGGGGCGGGTGGCTCCACTGGCGATTGGCTTGACACTTAGCGCGTGCGGGCCCCTCCATTTCATAACCCCGATTACAGACAAAGCTGACCACATCATTGAGGTTGAAGCCATTTCCCACCGTACGACCATATATGGGACTTCCTGGATGGCCACAGCTGATTGCTGTAGGGAACACAGTATGAACACATGTACCTGCATACAGATTCTCTATTACATTTAATCATATCTACTTAAAACTGTGCATAACAAATACAATTAGCATATTTTAAAGAATATGGTTAGGCTCATTCTAAATGAAATGTATTCTGTATGAAAAGACCAAGACCCTTTGTTTGTATTAAAGACAGTAAGTAATTTCCTATATATAGGATTTATAGTTTTTTACACAAACAGGATTGATAGTGCATATGTTGAGGACTATTTTCAGCTGTGGATTAATACATTAATACACATTTACAGCAATATTGAATATTTATGGACATATGTGTGATGAACTCATACTCATAAGCTGTAGTGCTATTGTTGATGGTAACGAAGGAAAATGTCACCCAGTGCAACTTTATGGCTTACTGTTTTTACAGTTTTGGACAATAATGAAAATCTATGGTACAGAGATATCAGACGTTAGTTTAATGGATTTAATATTGGTTTGGTGCTTATCATATGACACTTTAGAGAGTGAATTCATGCATGATAGAAGTCAAAAGCATTAGCTATGTCACCTAACTTGAACTAGCTTTACAAAGCAGCAAAGCTCAAGTGTTTTTCTCAGTACATTTTAGCCATCTGAGACATGGCTATGATTTAGCTATATCTGTGTCCTGAATTAATATTTCTGTAAGTAAAACCAAACTGTGCTATTTCTGAAGTCTATGCCACATACTGGTAGGTGCAGCTGACCACTGATATGATTAAGAAGCAACACTATTTCTTAAAGTTTTAGCTTTTCATAAACCTCTCATCCCATTACAAAAATCCTATTCAGCAAGATTTCTTCTTGATATAAAGCCAAAAAAAGACAAGAACCTAAACCAGAGCTGAAATTTACTATAAATGCCATGTAGACACTTCTCTGACTAGAAAACCACAAAAAGGACAAGATGTGGACCACTCATAACTCCTACAGTAATTCATAAATAATCACACAAACATCAGCAGACTTCTAGAGCTAGCTGGTATCATATTTTCATCATTTTGGAAACATTACCACTCTCAATCTTCAGTATTAGTTTTGAGTGTCCTCTGTCTGGCATTGTGTGTTATAATTATTCATTGTTAACTTCATTCACTGGGGCTTCTTAAAAGTTTGTCTGTGTCTCTTTGTGTCTTCAATGTGCTGACAACAGTGTTTTGATGTTTATGTAAACACATAGTTTACAGTCTCTGCCAACCCTTCTCTCAAACACTCCCCCTTTAAATGTATTGCTTTGTAATGAGGACAGAAGAGAGGGGAGGAGAGGAGAGGACAGAAGAAGAGAGGAGAGGACAGAAGAGAGGAGGAGAGGAGCTTGACCAAAGTAAAAGAAAATGGGGGAAAATATAGGCTGGGTGGGTGGAGAAGTGAACAGGGAAACTGAAGAAAAGAGAGAAAGATACAGCACTAGAGGAGGAGAAGACAAAACAAGAGAAAAAAAGAACAGCAGAGGTGAAGAGAGCAGAGGAGAGATGATAAAGACAAGATGGGAGTGAAAGAGAAGAAGCCAAGGTCTGTTTTTAGTTGATCAGTGAGAATCAGAAGTTTGTTTGCTTTCCAAAGATACAAATTTATCTGACACCGTCAGCATTCCCTGCAGTTACACACACACACACACACAAACACACTCACACACACAACCACACAGATACACACACAAACACACGCACACACGCACATCATATTCTCATCATAATTCTGTGTTTGTGTCTCTAAACAAGAGCCTCTCATCTCCATAATTACAGTATAATTTGGCTGTAAAATGATTTCCCTCAATAACTCTTGCATGAATAACCTCAATAAAAACCTCAATAAACCTCAATAAAAACAGCATAGCACAGAAACACCCCCAGACACACAGATGGATACACACACTCTCATAACCAGATAGACACAGATGTCTGCACTGCCCAAACACACATACACACACAAAAACATACACCTGAATTGAAGTTTCTATATTGAACATTTCTTTTTGTTTCAAGGTTCATAATCAAAAACAACCTCACAGAGAAAATAAATCATTTTTCATGTGCCTGTAACACTATGAGCTTCATCTTTAAAGTATTGTTCTTAATTTAGCGAACAAACGGGCTGTCTCTCTTGGAAAAAAAGTGCCTATAATTGGCTTGAGATAGCACTCATCATCACCACCTAAACTGTGCCCAGTTGCTGCCTAAAAACATTCATGATGCTCACAGCAAGTGAACAATTTTAGAGGATTTTCACAGTAGCCTGGATATGTCAGAGCTTTCTGTTTTATCCTCAAGCCCAGCTATTTATCTCGTCCAGGCCACACTAGCAGTTGGGCCCCCTAGCCCTTTATATAGGACTGCTGGAGTGAATCTGCAGAACCATCACTATTGGGCAAGTACCTCTGAGACAGAGATATTTCTCAAATGTGAACCTCACGCTGGCTGTTTTCAAACAAAAGGTTTATTCTAAATTATTTCATTTCCTTTTTTTAAATTTGGATTTTTTTGCCCTTGATGAAACTTGACAGGGGTTTATCAGCTCTACCAGACAAACTCCCTCACTGGAGACTTAGCTGCTGTGTTGTTCTGGTTATAGGAAGTGAAGAGAGAGAGAAAGAAAAAAAAAGGTTTATTTGGTTTCACATAAAATATCTGGCTCTGGACATTGTTCAAAATTATATAAGACAAGGGTAGCAATACATTTCTTTGCTGATCATCATTTTTCCTCCCAGCAAGGACATCAAATTATTGTTTCCAGCAAGTGATCACTGTAACGCAATATCACACGCTGTAATTCTGCCCTAAAGTATGTAATTTGATGATGAAGTATAAAATGTATGAATCTTACTGTCTGTTTATATACAGTTCTACACTGTTCATTGATCGGGTTGTTTTTGTAATAATCAAATACACAAATAAAAATAACAACAACTTGGATTCTGTTTTGTGTGTTGCTATCCATCTGCTGCAAACACATGAATGAGCACACACACACACACACACACACACACGGACGCAGAAACACACAGAAACCCCAAAGGATCATTTCCAGTTAGTCGTCCCTGAATTTTTATTTCTATTACTGAACCACAGCAAATGTATGACTGCAGGTGGTTTTTAATGACATGTTAGATCAAATCACATCCAAGGCTACACTTCTCATTTATTACTTCCCATGGAGTCTGTCCACCTTGTTCAGCTGTCGAGGACATTTTTGTCAATGGCCATCTGTTTATTTCTATTCTATTTTCAAGGCATTTGGTAAATATCTATTCTACCAACTCTTCATTGTCAATAAAACCCAATAAAATTCATCATTGAATCACTACAAAGTTGATTTATCCCCTACACACTAGAAGATATACACATAGAAGATTTTGAAATGTACTCACACACAGTCCATTTCACCATGTTTCAGCATTATAAACTTTTCACTTTCCAGAAGTAAGCTCATCCCTAAGGGAGTTTGGGGAAGCTGAGTTTATGCTCACAACTGCTAACTAGGAACAAATTATGTCAGCAGATATAATTTGTAAAGGGATGTATTTAAGAGCTAGTTAGTGTGCTTAGCTCAGTGTGTGCATTAATAGCATGTGGATCACACTATTTTTTATAAAATATGTATAAAAACTGATGGCATAGGGTATAAACAATATGTGAGTGTTTGTATTTTGTTGAACAGACAGGCAACCGTAAAGACACAGGTTGTCATGGAGACTGTGATCTCTGTGGTAAAGGTTTAGGTTAGTTGGTTCGTTCAGATGAATCTTTAGTTTGTGTTCAATGCGTGGTTGTGTGCTTTTCTTACGTATGCAGACGGGTAGCTGTCCAGACCACTGGTTGTCCTGGAGACAGATTCGAACTGATGAGCCTATTAGTCGAAAGCCAGGCAGACACTGATACACGACCGTGTCACGGTAACCAAAGTTCTCCCCTATGACCTGGCCATTTACGATGCTTTCTGGGATCCCACAGTGACCGGCTGAAAGAGAAGCAAGGACAGATTTAGACTGTAGATAATACTAAACAGATATGCTGTTGTAATGAAACCATAGTTAATGTGAAAATGTTGCATTAACTTCAGCTGCATTGTCTACAGTACTTGCAATTTTATTCTAATATTATATTAAATAAGAATTGTCATGTTATGCTTTGTGTCTGTTCTGTTTGCCTGTTTAGTTTCTTTTACTTATTTTTGTAATGATAGAGGGATAGCTAGTTGTCCTTCAGGTATGCAAATAGTGCTGTTATAACTAAACTATACCTTAAAGACTTATTGTACCCATGAGAAGAGTTCTCAGACATTTTCAGGGACACAAAGACAATGAATTGGAAAGGGAGGCTGCACTTCAACAATGGGATTCTCAGTGGAGTGCTAAACCCAAGATCCAGTGAACATGTTCCAAAAAAAAAAAAATATGAAAAGGTTGCACATCTCAAATGTCAAGCAGGACAAAATACTAACATTTCACTTGTTTATTTTGCTGACAACAGAAAAACGCTTACATGTTTTGGCACAGAGCCTTTTTCAGTGCCTTTGAAATATGCAGGTGCAATTCGGTAATATATAGAAGGGCAGAGTTAATACACATCTAGGAGTTGGACACAGTTCTTTAGGAGCCACTCATTTCATTTTTATCCCATGGTTGTAGATACAGGGACCAGACACAAGTATGTATTTAAATCTGCTTTAACCTCCTTTCACATGCAAAATGAAGCTTCACAGAGCTATTATTAAGACCATACACTAGATGGCAATAAAGGGACATAGATTACAAACAGTCTTAATTTAAAAAGCATTTTAAACTGTAGTCAATGTTAAGTCCATTTGGTGTTGAGGTATTGAGTGTGGATATCCAAAGCAATTCTGCAAATATCCACCCATGTTTCTTGCTCCATAGAGTAGGGATTAAAAACAACATCATGTGCAAAAATGTGACTGAAAGTAAGACCACAAGGCTGACTGGTAACTGGTACAGATGTGGTAACTGTGTCTGCTGCAATAATACTGTACAACTAATAGGAAATTGTTCAGTTGTCCCCACATTGGGTTGAAAATATTAATTTGGGAATTTTATTTACATGTTATTGTGTCCCTGTGGTCTAGCACATGTTGAACAATCCAGTTATAGTTAAATGTGATAAACCCTATCACGTACAATAAGAAGCTTCACAAAACGCTGTTTCTGGCCATCACTGATTCACTATTGAGGCGGTACACTAGATGGCAATAAAGGGACGTAGATTACAGTCTTAATTTAAAAAGCATTTTAAGCTGTAGTCATTATTAAGTCCATTTGGTGTCATAGTACCGAGTGTGTATATCCAAAACATTTCTCTCTGGGACAGTTTCTTCAGAACATCACGTCCTCGAGTAGGCATCATAAATTTCTCTATTCCACAGAATTTTAATGAGGAGGGTGAACTGTGAATTGCTTCAGCATAATGTTTTGCAATTGCATAATCCATCTTGCCTTTACAGATTGCAGTTTTGTGCTCTGATATTTGTTGTCTAAAGGGTCGTTTGGTTTGTCCAATGTATGCTAGACCAGAGGGACATAATAACGAGTACATGACATGAGTTGATTTACAGTTTATACATTTTTTCCCAGTGTGGAGAAGAATGAACGGTTTCTTATTTGTTGTATTGTTGCACAGTTATCATAGCTTGCCACTTGATGTCAGCTATGTGGTCTTGATTTCAGTCATAGTTTTGTACATTACATTTTTTTAAATTCTTGGTGCTCTCCTGAATGAGATAATGGGTGGGGCTTCTCAGAAATGTAATGTAAAGCCTCAATACTATGACACCAAATGAACACAACAAAGACTACAGTTTAAAATGCTTTTTAAATTAGGACTGTTATCTACCTGTAATTTATGTCCCTTTATTGCCATCTAGTGAATGGTCTTAATAGTGAATCAATGACGGTCCGAAACAGTATTTTGTGAAGCTTCACCTCATATGTAAAAGAGTTTAAATCAGATTTAACTACAACTATCTGAGATGTGCTACCTTTTCATATTTTTTGATACAAAGACAATATCATCCAAACTAACAGTAACATTTTGCGTGTGTCAGGGAGTTTTAAACACACCTCAACATCTGCTAAAAATCTTTTGTAAATGTGTAAAAGTAGAGGATTGCAGCTTGGAACAGGGTTCATATTTTATTTGAGAAATGTGACACACACATATCAAAGTGAAAGCATAACAAGCATTCTACCTTCACAAAGTATTGGAAGATTTGTCATAAATTGCCTCTCATGTACTATAAAGGCTTAGATGGTCAGTTGCCGCCTAACAACATTTTCACAGCTGCGTCAATGTTCACTGTTCCTTCAAAAGCATCCAACTTTTAAATGAAGATGTCCTTGTGCTTTTAAAGAATTTGAGTTCAAACAGGATTTTTAAAACCTTTTTAAACCCTGATAAGATGGTAGATAGATACTTTATTAATCCCAAAGGGAAATTAAAATACCAGATCAGATTCATTGCCAGAGAACCGATTGATGCGGAGAGCTGATGCAAGATTATGAAATGGCATTTACAAAGAAGAGAGGAAAAGTGTATTTTCACTTGTCGGAGAGTTTGTATTGAGTATTGATTTTATTCTTTACAGTAGGTAACCCCTGCATTGTGTCCCTGATGTCAACAAATGCTCACAATTCAAAGGCAGCCGAGGAAGTGGAAGAGACAGAGAAGGAAGGAGAGGTTGACTCATATCATCTTTGTCATTTCACATTGTCTTTGAGGTGTTACTGGAGTTAAAGGGCATAACTCAAGTGAGTCACACACTTTACTTTTTTGAATATATTGCACAACTTTGTAAAACAGTAAGAGCCTACCCCACAGTCAACTTCTCTAAAGAAAGTTATCACACAGTTTCATCATACTTTATAACCACCATTCAATAAACAATAAAGAGACATTAAGAGCAATGAATGAGTAAAACAAAGTAAAATACTTTCAAGTGCGTTGGGTTTTTTTTAAGTAGGCAGTGCAAAAGAATCAATTGAACTTCTCCTAGCAGAGAATTTCATCTATTTATTTTATATCTCTTTATCGATCTGTTTGAGGCAGATCTTGAGACAAATCTTTTGACTGGGGATTGTTAAACCAAGGGTCATTTTTTAATCCTGTTTATCATATCAGCTTTCATCACTATGATGGAAACAGCCAAATAATTGCATAGGCCTGCATGTTAAATAAGCAAAACATGCACAGTCAAGCCAGTTGTGTTTTGAAGGATAATAAAAAAAGTTATTGAATGAAAATGCTGTTTATAGCACCTTTTTAGGCCTCAATTTATTTATTTCTTGACAGAATCATGCTTTCTCACTGCATCACAAATCCCCCTCAGTGTGTGAAGTATTCTGGGAAGCGCTGTTGAGGTAGTGAGGTTTCATAGAGAAGTGACAGCACCATGTCATAACATCTGTTACCTCTGGCTTGCACGCTGACAGAAGAAAGTAGCTGTTATATATATATATATATATGTATATATATATATATATATATATATATATATATATATATATATATATATATATATATATAAATATATGAAAGAACATTCAAAATGAACTTAGTGAGTGAGCAGCAGAAGTTCTCTCGTGATCGTTTTGCTCATGAGGTGGACAGGTCAGAGGAAAGCAGCTGTGCAACCAGACAAGAGGTGTAGGGCACCTACATACCTTTGATACCTGTCCTCATTAGATTGACTTGAAAAATCACACCTTTGAAACTCCCTCTCTAACAGGGGATGTTTCAGCGTGTGGAAGTACAAGTGTGTCAATGTATGTGTGCGTTAACATGCAATATATCTCACAAGCCTTAAATTCCACTCACCGAGATTACATACACGATTTTAACATAATTTAATATATATGTTGGAACTGTTTTAACATCCATTTACCTAAGCATCTTGTTTCCGTTCCACTCCAAAGCCCAGATGACAGGCACTCCCTGACAGCTGACCCAACCAGCATGAAGCCAGCATCGCAGGTAAAGATGGCTGTAGCACCAAATGATGCCTGAGTACCAATCTTCTTCCCATTGGGTGGAGATTGCAGTTCACTGCAGGAGATAACTGAAACACACAGCCAGACACAAGCAATTTAAAAGCAGTTGTGTACCAATTTAGCGCCAAGTTAATTTGGGTAGCTGGTAGAGCTCATTGGTTTCAGTGAGGAATGCTACCTATGTTGTCAAGCTCTTTATCACGCAAATTTGATGCCAATATTGTCTTTTTGGCTCGGCTACAACAGCAGGACCATCCCTATAAATACAAGTCTGCCCCTGATGGACTGACGGACGCCTCGGATGAGTGTTGCCACTTCCAACTGTCATTTCAACTTAAAAGCCCTCTAGCATTTCACCCACGATCAAGACATATACACGGTTTTGACCTAGTCACATGTTCTTACATTCAGAGAGGCCCAGCTTAAGAAAATACCTGTAAATTTCCAAATGTCATGGAATTCTTTATAGAAATATAGCATTCATTCAAAATGTCAAAAACCCCCAGAAAAAAATAACAGATAGCAGTTTAAAAATGTCATGGAAAGTCTTAAAGTCTGTTGGAGTCAGAATATGAATGGAAAAATGAAAACATGTTTTCCTCACACTGCAAGTCAGTCATCATTTCAACAAATTGGTGTAAAGAAAGAAAAAAATAGATATCTACTTAAAAAACAACATTCGAAATTACACTTTTTTTTTCTCTTTACTTTACAAGCCAGGCAGTTTTATTTGTGTTTGCACATTATATAAGCATAACCTAACCTACTGTACAAACATAGCCTTATCTGGCCTTAATACTGGAATCATCTATATACCCTTATTTCTTATTACATGTATGCTAGCATCAGCATCAATGCCTACATGTTCAAATTTGTAATAATAGCAATCTCCTGCTGATTTGGTTTTCCAGTTGCAGTGGTCATTACATCATCACATGTCTCAGTTACTCACCTTGACAGTGTGGCCTGTCATTTCTCCAGCTCCACATGCCATTGGGCAAGCACTGGATATGAGCAGGGCCTAACCTGTAGTATCCCGGATCACAGGTGAACACAATGCGAGTTCTGTATTCATAGTGGGAGCCGTTAACAATCCTCCAGCGGCCGTGCTCCAAAGAAAATGATCCGATGCTGGGACATACGACCACTAAAGTGACAGAGTGGAGAGAAAGAGAAAATGAAACATTATGGAATTTACTTACATAAAAAAACCCACAATTACCATTGTGTATATTATTTTAAAATAATGTCGGATAATTAATAGCCTGCTTAGAGTCAGACCAAGCTAATGTAAAATATCCCACTGGTGCATAATAATGACTGGCAATTTAAATAGCAATGCCTTAGCCAATGCAAATCATATATGCTGCTTAGAAACTAGTATATCTAGTATCTCACTTGGTGGGAAATCATTATTTGATCATCATTAATTAAACAATATAACATTTAATATTTTGTGATTTTCATTGTTGTCTCTTGTTCACATTCATGGTCATTTTTACAGCTGTGGCTTTACTGTTTAGATGTGTCCAAATTAGAAACAAAGCCAGATTTGGTACTCACAGTACATTGTTGATATTCCACTGATATCTATGTGTTACTAACCCGAACATCGTGGTATCTTATTGTGGTTGCTCCAGGTTCCATCAGGCTGACAGATGGCTGACGTCAGTTCTTTACTGGAGAGTCTGTACCCGTCGTTACAAAAATAGGATACTCTTGTTCCGACAGAGTAGTCAGCTGTTAAAACACCGCCGTTTATCGGAGCCTTGGGCGCCCCGCATGAGACAGCTTAGGGAGGACAGATACACACTGGTTAAGATATAAACTGACACACACAGAAGCCCTAATGCACAATTATGTCTGTCAAGTATATTATGTTATGTATGTCATAAACCAAAAAAAACAAAACAAGAGATGCTTGATTTTTCTAGTTCTTACAAAAATACATCCATCTTGCTGAACATGCTGCTCCGAGGTGTTTTTAAATAGACTAGTTTGTAGAGCACTGCACCGTGTTATTACACAGTGTAGACAATCTGCTGTGCATCCTTCATTTGACTTTCTATCAATACCAGCTGTGCTAAACCTTCCTATGCCCATTTGATGTGTGGCATTACGCAGACAACGGCAGGCAAATATTATTCTTTAGTCTTTGTTCATTGTAGTATATTTGTAGTTGTATTCTAAAAAATATATATGTGTGAGAGAGAAAAAGAAAAGCACTACCTAAAAATAGTTGTAACTTTTTATATGCACGTGTTTTATTTAATATATCAATTATATGTGACATACCTAATCCCCTTTGTATCAACAGTGGTTGTGGTAATTTACTTACTACAAAGTGGAATGTGTTTTTGAAAAAACTGACTGAGGTTAGATGAGGAAGAAAAACTTTTTCAAGGTTTTGTAGTTAAAAGGAATGTAGTTGTGATGTCTAAGGTAGGTGCATTTTATTGTATCAGTGTTAGCTGTGTTAGCTATGAGTCACAGCTCACAAGAAATACAATTATCATCCAATCTGAACATAATTCAATTAAAAAAGTAGCAACTATTAGTTGTAGCTAACGTATCTAATAAAACTATAATTTTCAATAATGTTGCTTTAAAACGCACTTTTGAAAGACGTTGTCATAAAAATAATATGGAACTGACTGATGTATTTGATACTAATCAATATTACATATAAACAACTTTTCAGTGCACACACCTTGACACGCAGGCACAGGAGAGTCCCAGGCATGGTAGCCTAGTGATGTGCGGCGACAGGTTGCTGTGGCGTTGCCTATGAGACGGTAACCTCGGTCACAAGCCCAGCGTACTACACTGTTAACATGGCCGCCACTCTGAGAGGAGATGGAGCCGTGGAAGGGGGAGTCTGGAGTGGAGCAGTAGAGGGCTGGAGTGGAAGAAACACATTTAAAAAAGAGAGATTTGAAATGATTAAACACTGGTTGTTTACTTAAAATGGAACTTGAAAGTTAAAACTAAGCAAGAAAACCTTGTTAACAAGACATATCAAGGCAGATAGCTTCAGTATTTCTACTACTATAAAGTTACTATTCTATAATATAACCGTAATATACTATGTTGTAACCATATTAATGTACAAAATTGTTGCTTAATCTAGCAGACCAGGAAGACAGATGTTAGTGCCTTCACATCAATCCACAATAACACAAAATGTCTGCATTAAAGTGTAAAATATTATAAACATCAACAGTATATTAAAGCCTTACTATCAAGGATTAGTGTTAGTGAAATTACATTCTGGTGTCATGGAATGAATTTTGGAGATTGTGATTATTAAAAAAACAACAAATTAATGTGGGTCACTACTGTATTTATAACATAATAAGGGGCCTGAACACAATGGATTAATGACACAAGTGTTATATTTGTGAGTAAAGTAGAAATTTTATTAACTAATCATGACATGATAAAGGCATACTGTATGATGGAGTTTGAAGTCATCACTGTAAGTACAATAGCTTTTTGCTGGGCAACACTAAATAGAAGTGGTGAGTACAAATATTAATGATAACTTTCATAATGGTGATTAGAATCTATGCGATGAGCTGTATAAAGGCCAAATAAACTAAATTATTTGTCTCTTTTAGGAGTCCTTTTTTGATCAAATAATCAATGAGCAGAGTTACAGTTGATGTCAGACACAGGCGAACACACAGCCTGAAAAGTCATCAAGAGGATGGCTATATGCAAGATGATGAAATATTCTTTCTTCCAAGGAACATTAATCCTTTACTCCAGACAATATTGGCAGTGGGCAAAGCAAGAGAGAATGGTGCTGCAACCGGAAACAACCTGGCAACAAATTTACTATCAGCTCTGTTTATCTATAGATTACTAAAATGCTGCAGCATACAAGGGCTTTATCTGTCTCTATGGGACTAGATAAAGCCCTTACACAATGATGCCAATATGTCAAATGATATGTTACCAGTAGCAGTTTCATTATGTTCCTCAGTCATTGCATATAAAGATTACTAGGCTTGGGTCCAGTAAGATGTAGATCTGGGCCAGCTGCCTGGTCTGTAATTCCCCACATTGGGCAGGTGCCCAAAATAGGGTCAATAATAAGGTCAATGAGGCCTTATTTATTGGTTCTTTTATATATCCCTCTAGTCGGCTCAGTAACATCTGTGTAGTGACCATGCACCACTTAAGAGTTAGTGAGAGGCTCTTTACTGTGATTTTTCTTGAGTTTCTAAACATTCAGAGTCACTGCTGGCCAAGTTTGGCACAGTTTGTCAGTGATTTCTAATTAAGGCTCTGACACAGCTTATTTCTAAAAGCATTAAAAGTAACTGCACACACACAAATGATGCCCACAGAAGAAGCTGGTACCACCAAAGTGGCATGTAGGTAAAGCAGCCACAGAACAATATTTTATTAGAATGTGCTTGTCAATTGCTGATTACATTCACACATGGAAACCTTTTGTGCTTATGCTGACAAATACGTCTTTGGTAGACATTATAAAAATAATATAATATTAATACATTTATAGTACTTATAGTAGAGTCTTCTGTCATACACTGGCCCTATTGTGCAAAGTAAAAAAAAAACATTCTTTAAGGTGAATCCTGATGTTAGAAGGCCTGAAACATATGTTAAACAATCCAGTGCAAGCATCATGGGAGGTTATTATTCAGACTATAATTAATCACAGAGGACAGTGGTGATTTAAAGGTTAAACAAGCAGAACTCCTGACTAGGAAGTTACAAGTATGAAGCAAATAAGCAAAAAAAAAAAAAAAAAAGATAGTACTGTCTGCTCCAGCTTAACTGTCCAAAAGAATGCCCTTGTATAACACACTCAAGCCCCATTTCCTGAATGAAGGTGCTTAATGCTCAGGAGTATAAAGTTACACTCGGCACACCCAGGTGCAAAACTGTCTAAATGCAAAGCTTGCTGTAAAACAGCATCTGTGCTCATCAAGCTTTCCTTGGATGAATAAAGCTTAAGAACTAACCCATTATACCATTTAGTAAACTGCTTAGGAGACAGACAGAAGTAAGGTAGAAAAGTTTGCAGAAGGTGGAGAAACAAAATGCTTAGGTGAGCTGAAGTTACTAATACTGTAAATGCTTTGCTTCCATGAATTTCTCACCCCAAAAACTCACAAATTGAGTAACTTTCTCAACCAGCTTTTGCATATTTATTATGCAAATCATAATCTATCTCCTCCAACAGCTCTGTCACCCAGCAGGTCCTTCTGTCTGTCTCTGTCTACCTCTGTCCTTATATCCATGCAATATAATAATGTTAAATAGTAGTAAAATAAAGTTGGGATACATACTTTGGTACTCACCAACATAGCGAATTTTGAAGCCTTTCTTGTTTGTGCCATGGTCTGAGGACCAGCGAACCAGGAACTGATGACCAGAGGTTGTGAGGTTAAAGGGTGTTGGCAGGTCACCACTCAGTGTTGCCAACGTTGGACTGTTTGCTGTAGCACCTGAGAGACATCAAAACAGTGAAGGTGAGAAGTTGGAAGAGATGAGTGAATAAATGAATGAATGAATGAATGAATGAAACTTTATTGTTGGACAAATCTGCAAGTCCACATCAACAAAAACTACAAAATAAAAGAAAACAAAACACACAACAATAAAAGGACAAGACAGTACAAATATATACAGTGTTAAAACAAATAAAGACATGCGTTCTAATGCTTCCAAAATGGGTATAGAGACAAAGAGAATGAATAAGACAGTGAAAATAAACTCATCTGTTCTATTTTAATACTTTGTATTGTTCTACATTTTGTGACAGTAATTGTATGCCGAGTTCTCCCATGAGGACAATTAAAGTGTCATCTTAACATATTTATACCTTTGAGGGAACAAACACTTCTTAACTTAAGTCTTACTATAATGTGTGACAGTGTGTGTGTGTGTGTTTGGGTTTGTTTTTTTACCGTCAAAAATCTCCAACACATCAAACTCTCTCTCAGTGTGGAAACTTTCAAAGGTAATGGTGACGTTGTATCCTTTTTCGACTGTAACACTCCATGAACACATTTGAAGATTAGGGTAGCTTTCTGGCCAGCCGGGGCTTAAGATCACACCTGACGAGTCATACCGCACATCATGTGCAGGGCATTGGACTGTGGTGAAGAAAATCAAGGGTTATGTTCCATGTGACACGCTGTTTTGGTTAGTTTCAATGTTCTCAACATCAAGTATTTTAAATATTAATTTAAAAAACTGCTATTGCTGTTGCACTGACATACACGCACCTTGGCATATTGGAGGCGGTGCATCCATCTGTAATCGTTCTCCGAGGCGACAGGTTAGAATCTCACTGCCGACCAACGAGAATCCCGGTTGGCATCGGTACCGGATGATGTCACCTAGAGGCCCAAAGTCAGGGTATGAGGATGGTATTTAGAAAGGATGATCAAGGCAGTGAGAAGGAAACAACACTGCTAGTCTCTCATACAATTTACAGTCAATAGTGGAATATAAGTTAGCACATTTACTCAAACAGGGTCCTCCATGGAGTTTATGGAAAAGACGATCACTGTTTTCTTGTTGGCAACTCAAAAGTTATGCTCATTTGCAGCTTTCATCAGTGTGACATGTCTAGACGCATTGGCACACAAACAACTTACCTATCTCCAGCTCTCCATCCTCCATCAGCATGTCAGCATTGGGCACTTCTGGAGGAGGCTGGCAAACCCTTAATTGGTAAGCTGGGTGAAAAGACACAGCAGAAGAGAGGAGAGAGGCCAAGAAAAGACACAATATATGAGAATATGTCAGAGGAAATGTGGTCATTAAACCTAACCTGGGTTGTTCCAAGACAGGGGGGAAATTTAGGGATGTCCACTGCTTTGAAAACTGGCAACAAGTTACTTTCTTACTGAGAAACTGTTAATGTTACTTGTGGGTTCATCTGCACTAATGGATAACTTTCTAGTTGCCTGTGCCTTCATGACTGCATCATGGACTGCACAGTTGCGGTGAGAAAAACTTGTTTTCTGTTTATTTTATATTTTTTTTACCTAATCTTGCTTCAATTTAACTTCCCTTTTTATGTTCAGGTGGTCAGGTCAGCAATACATGGAATCAAAAACAGATACAGCACTACTTTGAATCATAAAAAAGGAGCAGACCTGACAGCTACTGGGCTGAAGGCTGTAATCAATACTAATGTATGACCATAGATCACTCACTAACAGAGAGAACGCGAGAGTGAGAAAATACAGACAGACAGACAGACAGAGTCAGAGGCGAGAGAGAGAGAGAGAGAGAGAGAGAGAGAGAGAGAGAGAGAGAGAGAGAGAGAGAGAGAGAGAGAGAGAGAGAGAGAGAGAGAGAGAGAAAGAGGCTGAGGGCTACAAGTCAGGATGAAATTGACTATGAAAATGAGACCTGCCAATAGTATCTGCTGCTCTCATGCATATCAAAGCCTGTGGCCTGTGTGTGTGTGTGTGTCTGTGTGTGTGTGTGTGTGTGTGTGCCAGTATGTTTCTGTGTGTCTGTGTGCATGTTTGTACGTATGCAGCAATAGTATCTAAGCTTCTGTGTGCGCAAGAGGAGAGGCTCACTGTGAGCAGTCATTGATCTCGCTAATCTCCAAGACCCTTTTTTATAGCTACTTCCGCATTCATGTCACATTGGCTTTCTCAATCTCACGTCCAGGACAACATTATCCATCGCTGCATGGTCCTCATCTCTGTATGGAAGCACTGGCATTCAGCACCCTTAACTCACAGATAAATAGAGGAACAATGACACAGATAAATATCCCCTAACAGTGCGATGATGCTTCTTTTGGGATTTATTTGACATTTCAAACAAACACTGCACTTTAGCAGCTGTCTCAGATGCAAACTCTGACATTCTGAATTTCTGTTGCGTCACTGAAGGACACTGAAGAAGAAGAAATGTAGAAACGTCGTTCCTCACTTGGTCTAGCTGGAGAAAAGCCTGACTCTATCTCGCCAGTGGCACAGTTGGACATTCGGGGGCAATGCCTGTCCAATTGGGCAATTGGTGGTTTCTGTGAGGAAGTTCTGAATAAATAAAATTTGTTCAATTTGTGTTTGTAGCAATTTTCGTAACAAGTGTTATGCAGTGTTGGATTTGTTATCATCATGTTATTTCCTGAGGCCCTTCTGTGTGGAGTTTGCAGGTTCTCTCTTTTCCTGCGTGGGTTCTCTCCAGGTACTCCAGCTTCCTCCCACAGACCAAAAACATGCAAGGTAGGCTAACTAGTGATTTTAAATTACCTGTGGGTATGAATATGACTGTGAATGGTTGTCTGTATCTACATATGTTAGCCCTATGATTGACTGGTGACCTATCCAGGATGTACCCCTCCTCTTGCCCAATGTCAGCTGCGATTCGCTCCACCCCTACGTGAACATCTTCGCTAAGGATAAGCAGGAAAGAAAATGAATGAATGAATGAATGAATATGTTTTTCATCTTTTATGTATAGATAACCTTTCATCTGAAAAAAAAAATCGTATCTATGACCATATATGGTGCTGCCTCTGGTCCCTATTCTTCCTGTAATTATCAACTAAGATTTTACTACTTCTCCAAATTATCAAAATCTTGGTCTTGCTCACTCACATTACCTACCTCTTACTATTGTCTTTTTTTGTTTTCTTGTTGTACTGACTAATAAAAGAGAAGTGTCAAAACCATGCCCACAACCAGTTCCATACATGTCATCCCCTTTTCCTCTTATCCATCTTCCCTGTCACTCTGTGCTGTACATCCTCCTTGAAAATAGACTTGAATCTATCAGATGGTACTACTCCTGTGTGAGTGTGACAGCTGACAGCAGAACCTGCCAACAGAAATTCATTAACAACATGTCATCTGTCTGAAAAAAAAGGAAAGCCTGCTTTAAAAAAAAAAAAACTTGACATGTTTTCACTAAAGAGCACTGAACAGGAACATTTGAAATGAAGCAAATATAAGGTGCATGAAGAAGAGGGTGGGAGATATACATGTATATGTACTGTACGGAGGTGGGTATGTGGGTGATGACAAACTCCATCATGAAGGGTAAAGAAAATAAAGACAGCCAGACTCATTAGTTAGACTCAATCTGTAAAATTAAAGCTTCATCCAAAAAGGGAACTATTTCAGGAACTAAACTGACAAGAATGAGTTATAGCAGCAGTAGCATTACTTTTATGGCTAGAGAAATCCAAGAAGTGCCAAAATACAAGGTTTCGTTAGAAAAAAGGGCACTTTTTAGATTGATAATGTACTTTGAGGATTTTCAAGGGCACAAAATGTACTTTCCTCAACTTATGGCCAAATTTAAACCAATTAAACAACCAAAATGAGAGTAATAGTGTCAGTATTAGACTAATTACATACTGTACTAAGTAATATTAATACTAATTATGCTGGAATGTATTTACATAAATAATGAAAGTAAAAGTAACATGCTACCCTGCTCCAGTATTGTGAGTCTATCATTGTTTACAAAATACCCTATATTCAAATTTTAAAACCATTATACAAATTGAGTTAATGTGGTCCATAAATGAACAATCATGTGATTATTCAAACAGCCTATGAGGAGCTTTTTATATGACAGTAGATGGAAGCAAACAACAGGCCGTAGTGTCTGGAGATTGATGTTTGAGGGCAGTTGGGTGAAAAAAGAAAGAGAGAGAGAGAAAGAGGATTGGGGAGGTTTTCATCTTAAATAGTGATAGAAAACAAAAGGGAAATCTAAGTGCACTGAATGACCTCAACAACAGATTGAAATGAAATGAAAAACTGAATGGCACAGACAGTTTTTGCATTGAGAAAGAGCAGCTCACGACCAGCAAAAATACAATCTCCACAACTCTGTGGAGAGAAGATGACTGCGTGCATGTGTGTGTTTGTGTGTGTGTGTGTGCACGCACGCGCAAGAGATAGCAACAAGAACCCTTCTATATTCAGGCTGAGAGTCTTACTAATGAACAAACCGTGTTCATCATCTTCATGAAAATATCCAATTTTTTTTCCTAATTGTTTTTGTTGCATACTGCAGGTTTACCCTTTCCTTTTAAATGACAAATTAGTTGCACGGCCACAGCACCACAGCACATATTAAGACTAAATCATTTTAAAGTAATTTGAAAATCAAAAAGTACATTTTGCTTGGTTGGGAGTTAGTTATATATTTTTAACTTTTGGAGTGAATGTTTTCTTTTTTAACAAACCACTTTACCAAAGCTACCACGAACCACAACAAGAAAGGAAGGTCTGAATGCAAAAAAGTAGCAATTGAATAACAATTTAAAAAAAGCCTTATTCTTATAGTAAAATAAAAAAATTCCATTCTGTGTTTTGCGCATTGCTTGTGTCTATTGTGTATCTTGCTGAGTTCTGCATATTGTGCTTTAATATACAGTACCAATCAAAAGTTTGGACACAAACCTTTCTCTAGAACTGTATGTATATGTATTATTGAGTTTTGTGTTCTTTAAAGGGTCGTCTAGATATGGGCATTGCAAACTGGCTTATACTATAGCTGCTGCAGAGTGTGGCATTAGTTCATGCTATATCTTGTCCTTATACAAATGGACACTAAATAAAGATATCCGTAAGTGAGTGTTGCAAACACTCTCAGCTGTTCATTGTCCAAGCCTTGAGTGACACAGACCTTTACCAGAGTGATTGTTGTTTTTAACAAATCAACTTTGTGCACTGCTACTTTTTCTTCCAACAATAGCAGCATTTTCATCATATATAGCATTGGTAATGTGTTTACTAGTTGGCACTGGTTATCAGTTTACCTTACACCGATCACTGATCTAAAGGATTAAAACCGTACTTATATATTTGGACAATAAACCAACTAGTCTACTATTTCTATACAGTATACTTTGCTAGTAGAATCTGAAAAATGGACTTGCATATCACCCATATGTGAATCATACACACATGAACCCAAACCCAGGTGGGCTACTTGCGAGCACATTAGCAAGAGCAATAGCTTTCAAAATGCCTCAGTACACTCAAAGACAAATTTCCATTGACTGAAGTCCTGAAATGTTGACCAAAGAATACCTTTCTATAGTGCTGTAATTACCAATTGTATTCACAATTGACAAAAGCTATCACTATCACTGTGGAAAGTCCCATGTTATTAGTGAGACAAGAATGCGGATGTGACAAGAAGCTAACTTCAGTCAGATCGTAAAACGTTCCAGTGGAAGAGCAAACATTGTGAGTCAAAAGGCAACAAAGGAAGAAGTCTAAGAGAAACCTAATGAGGATGAAGTTGTAGAGTCTAAGACACCAAACAACAAACAGATCGATGCCATCATTGCAGCTACCTCTAATGATAGCATTATAGTTTTACAAAGAAAACCTCAGGAAAGCAAAGCAAACTGGAGAAAAAATAAGAGTAGACACAAATGATGTGTTCCATTTATATCACAGACTGATATCACCACTACCTACGTGACAATGTTGATAATATTGTTACTGTCGTACCATGGTAACTCAGGACAAAGAAGCCGGCTCCAGAGAAGTCAGAGTGGAATTTGATGAGGATGATGTTGGAGGTCGAGTACACAGACTCCAGAGCTGTGTTCCCACTAAACTGTCCAATCTGAGGAGATGACTGGTCTGGACCATCCCTGTGGAGAAACAAGAGAAACAGGAGGATTGAATGAGGACTGAAGATCCAAAAATGAATGGGGTTGGTCGTTCTTTATAAAACAATAGCAGAGAAAAGTCAACTGAAAATGTAATTTGAATAAGTTATTGCTGTCATACCTGACAGTTAAAAAGCTATTTGTGACCAGGAAATGGTTTCTCCGAGGCAAGAAACAAAGATAGAAGAGACTTGACGACATTTATGAGACAAAACGTGGAGCTGCCCCATTGACTGCGAATGGAGATGGACATTGTGTGACAAAGTACCAGCACCCAGAGTAATTGTGCATAGAGACGGGCCATCTTCCTTCTCAAAACAATCCACGCTACAATGTCACAAAGCCTATAAAACCTTCCCAAACTGACAAAAGAGCAGTTCTTTTTTTGTCTTGATAACATCCCAGTTCAAGAACTGGCTCCTCTTATTCTTGCTTTGGCGTGCTCAAGCTCATAAATATTGATTGAACTGTCTTCAGATCATAACAATAACAAATGTAAATCCTGTTGTGGATTTGGCTTTAGTTTAGCCACTAGCATCAGCCTGACATTCATGAAAAGTTATACAATTTCCACAGCGGGCTGACAGGAAGTCATCTATCACCTGCCAGGTCAGCCTCTCTGTGTCATTTTGTGAGCATAATTCACCTTTAACGACAGCCCCACCAGCTGTCAGACTGGAGCTAACCAATAGCGGGCTCGTTATCAGTGATTAAAAAGTATCATCATGAAGTTGAATGAAATGATTATTTCCTGCTGTTAAGTGTTTTTGGATGAGACCAATTATACCTGTCAGGTTATGTAAGGAATCATCCCCTCCTCTAATTCACATTAGGTGGTTCAGAGTAATCAGAGTAGCCTCACTCACTGCTGATTATTGCTGATGCTCCAACAAGTTTGAGTAGTTTACTGCAACATATGCAGTACAGAAAAGGGTTTAAAGTGTAATACGGCACAATGAAAGGTAACATCTGTGACATATATGATAATTTAAATGGTGAAATCTTGTAGTAAGCTTCCCAGTATGAGCCCAATTAGCAGACTAAAAGACTGTCAGGTTGGCTGGCTCTTGGCTGAGGATACCGCTGTGAAAATCACACCTTTACCATTGACACTGTGCTCTCTACAGGGAGCCAGCTTTGTGGCTTTGTGACCAAGATTGTGAGTTTTTAGTGTGTTTATGTGTGCTTGCTGTCTTTGCTTTGTGTGAGTTCAGCAGTTTGTCCACTTTTCGTGACAGCGGGGTGAGGAACATGCCGTGCGACCAAATTCATGAAATTCACAGAATCGGCTGTGGGCGGACGGCACATGGCTCAAGTAGTGTTGTGGTGCAGGATAAAGTACAGAAGAAATAGATACAAAATACAGAATTTGGCTGCAATTCTAACAGCTTCTCAACTCGTGGACTGTCACCTGGGAAAAAACATTTGAGGAGATCGTTGTGGGCTTTGGGAAACATGTTTGACCATTTTCTAACATTTTATAAAGTCAGCTTTGAAATACTAAAACTTAGGACAAGACTATTTTGACTTATGTGCATATCAGCTCCTACTGTATGTATAAGTGCTATGTCTTTTTTCACATTTTTGGTTAGTTGAGCCACTATGTTTGATCATAAGTAAGAATAAGAATTACAATTGAGCCAAAAGTTTCAAAACTGGCATAATCATTTTTCAACATTGTGTTGACAGTAATAGCTAAACATCCAGATTGTATTTGGAAGCTTTACTTAACTAGGACCTGATAGATTAGGTGGTACAAGCATCTCTGCATCTAAATTAGGGCCTTATAAAGGAAAGTCTTCCCAAAGGAGAGGTTGACTTAACTTGAGACTCTGTAGATGTTATAGTAACTGACCTAAGGTCACTGAATAGGATCATTCATCCAGGCAGAAGGTAAGGGAACTGCTTTAAAGATACAATGTTCTGTTTCTTGGAGTGCCTGTCTTTCTCTGGAGGCAGAGAACTATTGATGTAATTCTTTGATAAGGTCTCTATAGTAAAGTTGTGGGTCATCCAGGTTCTTGTCTGGAAAAGGTACACTATGTTGCCAGAGACTCTCAATAGGCAACATCATTTTTAGCTATTTTAATTCTGAGTGTGCTGACAGCTGTGGGAACAGCCAAACCTGGAAATCTGATACTAGTAACATCATGAGAGGCTAACAAAAGTAGTAAACAGACACTTGGTCCTTCTGTGTTGGTCTAAAAATACATTATTTCACACAAGAGACAATTTCTTACACTGCTGTTTTGTTTTCCCTGCTTAACCCTGCTTCTCCATGTCTGTATGCCAGGTGACATTTCTACCCTGCTGTCTATTTATAGGAAACCTGCTTCAGCTAAGGGGCAGCAACACGGCAACCATAGAAATAGATTGTAAAGTCTATTTATGGTTCTGCAGCCACCTCGTACCTGCAGATAACTATGTACTGCAACATGGTACATAAATACCATTTAAACACATTCAGTACATTAACAAAATGTGTTCTGTTGCCAATGATGACATTCCCCAAGAGGAATAATGAAGTGAGAAGTCAAGGCACAAAGATGTAACAGGAGAGGAAGATATAATGTCTATAACATAAGACCCAACCAGACTAAGGGGATAGTGTCAGTAACGAAGGGAAGGAGAGAAAGACTTATGTGCAAAAAAGACGAGCAAAACACGACAAGAGGGAAATTATGTCAAAGTAACTTTATATTCAAGGAGAGATGTCTGTAGTCATAGTAACCCTTGCAGAAATTTGGCCAATTAGGGACCAGCTCTGAAAAGATGTTAAAGAGCATGACGTCCTGTGTGAGTGTTTACCAGAAGTTTCCACAAAAACTATTGAGTCAAATTAAACAGAACGCAGGAAGAAGGTGACTGTTAGAAAAAAAAGTCTTAGTTTTTTCCCATTTCTTCCTCTGTATAAGGTTGAAAGGTGCTCTATAAGTAAAATGTATTCTTCTATACAACAAGAGGCACTTTAATGGATATGAATTGAGTCAGTAAAGAAATAAATATGTGTAAAGACAAATCATTTAAACAACCAAGTAACACCTACCAGACAGTAATGTAGTCATATATGGGCTCAGTGCTAAGTACGGTAAAGTTGATGTAAATCCCGTGTCCAGGAGGAACTCTCACACTCCACACACAGTCCTGGAAATTGGGATATTCCTCGGGGTGACCAGGAGAGTAAATGGTTCCATTTAATGATGTGATGTTACCACCACAGAGAGCTGTGGGAGAGAATATTAGCAGAATTACCCTTAATAAATAACCAGGAAATTAGTATTATAATTCTGAAGCTTGAATAATAGCCTGAGTTACTGAGACAGAATGCTATCAGTCACGTAATGACCACTGAATAACGCCTTAATACCTTTAATAAATTGTCATTACAGTTTTATTTCAGTCCTGCAGCTTAGGTATTCCTCTAGCATTGCTGAGAGCTATAAGACTGAATATTTATGATATTTCTCATTTAAGGGTCCTTCTATAAGCGTTAGTGCTCCTTAGTCTAGCCTCAATATAAATTATGAATATAACTGGATTAATGTCCAGTTGCAATGTCACAAAGTTAGAATATTATAATTTCACCATATAATTTCACCCCTGCAATTAGCTGGAAATGTATAATAACAACATGCCTGCCAACCTACTCATTTTCTCTAGATTTATTTGATCCCTCTTTCTGTAATAATGTAGTTTCTCCAATTCATTTGAGAACAATTTTCTTATTTTGAAGTGAGTTGAGTTACAGGTTGCATATGGCTGTAATTGCATCATAGATTCTTACCCATTTTGCTGTCAGAGCAACATTCAATATCACCTGGTTATAGCAGAAATATTAAGAAAAACATTGTACTTCTTTTCCTAAAGCACCGTTGGGAGGTAGGGATAAAAATGCATGAAATAGTTCCAGCCAGGAGTGAGATAAAGTACTAGTAAGATAACTCTTTTTAATAATGGACTGATACTTTGACAGAGTCAGGAGAAATATGAAACATCATTACCAACACTCACATAGCAATAAAATCGGTGCTGAAATGTTTTTACAAAGTATTTACAAGTGAGGTTGTTTTTAGGGGGGATAGGGGAATACATATTCTTTTAAAAAATCCTCTTTTGGCACTTTACCAGTACACATGCATATTTCTAATTTTATTGGGATCTGATGCATGATAGTCTCATGTACTGCAAACCCCATATAAAATAAATGATGTCTGTCTAAGGAAGGATTATATTAACAGTTTATATTCCCTTCACAATACACCTCAGTTTCACTTCTAGCTTTGAACATATGAAGCCACTTTTTCTGAAGAAAAACACTAAAGCATGCATATAAACAGACATCTCATTTTATCATAGTAATAGATACAGGGATGAACATCTGACTTACCTTCACATCGAGGGAGTGGATGGTTCCAGTTCCTGCTGATTCCATGCAAACATGTCAGTGAAGCCTCCCCGATCAGAGAATATCCAGGCAGACATTCAAACGACACCGTCATCCCAACACTGAAATCTGTGCCAATCACAATCCCGTTTCGAAATGGACGAGGGTCGGGACAACTCTGGAGCTGATAGGCTGGAACAATAATGACCCACCCCAAATTAGTCAAAGGAAAATTACCAAGAGCAGCAATACTGTATGTCAGTGATACAGTAGGTGTTTCCATAGATACAATAGATACATCCACTGAATATCCAATACTTGTGAAATTTAATGAAATGAAATGAAAAACAGCATATAAATCACTCTGTAAGTTGCTGAAAGAACAGTCAACCCAAGGTGCAGCAGCCAGTAAAGCCATACAAATTCTCTAATTTGAAGAAGTTTTACTGGCCAAACACATTTAAGATTAAGTTTAAAATCCTGGAAATTGACCATATTCTTCCATAAAGTAGGCTACTTTGATGTTCCTACTTAAAAGTAATTTGCCAGTAGTTATTTTTACAGTGAGTTCAAAAGAGTAACTAATAATTTCTCTGGCTGCACTCTGTGGCTGAAATTTCAAATTTTTTAAAGAAATACACTGAAATATAAATTCTGAAAGTATCTGATTAAGAAATAACAGATGTTTCATATCTATAGAGCTATAGACTTATGGACATAAATCATGCTAAGTGTTTGACAAGGGCATTAGGCTATGTCGAAAAAAGGTCTTACTTGTTCAAGAGACATTGACATTTTTTTAACCTAATTATGACCTTCTGTGAAGCAAAAGCAGTAGTTTTTGTAGTCATAGTAATATTTTTTCCTGTTTTAAAACACTATGACTATGCCCTTCTCACAAGATAAAAGCTATTATTCATCAGCCACTCTAATTTGCACATCAATGGAATTAGCCGTAACAAATTTAGGCTATCTACAAGATTTGTCATAATAAATATAAAACTGCTCAAAACCTTTTTAGAGCCAGATAGAACAAATATGAAACTCATCTTTTTCATTACCGAAATAACCCAAAGATGAGGATGTGTTTGCACCTTTTAATTTCTGAAGAAGTCAAGATATTTTTTTTATTGTTGGCTGAAAAAGTAGATCATTTTATTCTTAGTTCCTTTCTGAGAAATTACAGTAAGTCACAGTCAGTCGTCTAAATCTAATGAAACACGTTTCCTGGTTAGTAACATTCCCTAATATCAGCTAAGCAAGCCACAAAGTCAGACGTCTGCTCTTGTTTTCTATGCTTAGCGAATGATCGGTGTACAAGTGAACAAGATGTCGGGGTGAAGCTTGTAGTTAAAACAACATTTACCTTGATACGTGATGTGAAAGCCTGGTTTGTTTTGTGAATAGTCACTGTGGAAGAAAAAGCTGGTCTGGTGTGTTGTGCTGAAAAGAGGTTTTGGGATGACAGGACCGCTGAATCGGTCAATGACTGAGCCGGTCTCCAGTGTTCCACTACGGATCTCTAAGTAATCATGGATCGCTTCAGTGGAGAAGTTCACAAACTGAAGATGGATGCCTGGGGGGGGGGGGGGGAAGACAGTTTATGATATTTACAGCAATCAGCTGGTTGACAGAGAAGCTGTCAATAAATGCTGATGCATGTGAACTTCACCTGCAGCCGCTGACACTGATTGAGTACATGGGAGAGTAAGTAATTAAATTAATCAATGCATGAGATACACAAAGAAGAGACGGATACAAAGAGAGAACCACACACACACACACAGTTTCTCCTTCAAGTCAAAAGCTGACAGTGTTTCTTACCGAAGCCGACAGGTAAATTGACTGTCCATGTGCAATCTAATCCACTGGGGTAGTTGCCGGGGTAACCAGGACTCAAAATCACTCCACTAACATCTGTCATGGACCCACCACATTGGGCTGGAGACACACACACATAAAAAAGAGGAAACAGTGGTTCAGTGTTGAAAGCAGCACATCAAAAGAAGGAGAATGACCTCACGGAGTACAGCAGACATGCTTCTCTCTTTTAAAGACACTGCTACTGACCACACACGTAAGTATCTTCAACTTGACATTTTGCATCATTTTAAATAAAGCACTAATATTCTGAGGCTTTAATAAATTCCCTTATTGAATAAATTACCACTATGCACGTCGATGTGTGTCCAGGGCTTGTTTCCTCTAGTTTGCTTTGCTGCATGCTGTGCGTGTTTATAGCAGACTCTGACTTAGCTTTGCATCAGTTTAAGAGCTTAATCATATTCTGCACTGAATGCTAAATAATCAGCTCATCAGAGAATGGCAAATTGATCAAACAGCTTATTTTCCAGAGAGTCAGCGAAGGCAAAGGAGACAGCTTGAAGCATTTCTGCAGCACTGAGGTTTTGCACGTGCAGTATCTTAGAACATCAGGTTGGATGGCATGCATGTGGGTGTCTGCATATACAGTATGTGCATTTGAACACCTACCAAGACACAGTGGTACAGGGTAGTTCCATCTCCTAACAGGTCCAGGCATACAGGTGATATGGGCATTTCCCTAGAAATATAAAAACAACCACAATCAATTACCACCTAAGAGTTGGGTTAATCATTCCAACTGAGCTTTAAATAATTAGGTTTAAAAGGAAGTAGTTCATGCTTAGCAGTGACTGGAGCTGAAACCATTTGTATCAAAGCACCAGAGCTATAATAATGCTGAGCTATATGTTAGGTGTGAGCAAGGCAAACCTCCATTAGAGCTGTATACTACACAGAAATTGGGCAGACCACACCAGAGACATACATTATTCAAGAGTTGTGCAAACCACACCAGAGTTGTATGTTTAGCGAGAGCTATGAAAACCACCCGAGACTGGGGTTTCCTTCTGATTTACAGTTTAAATTGCGCTTGGTTTGTGCAGCCAGGGGATAAAAAGAGTGAATGGTGCCACATCAGAAGAAGCTGAGCAGCCTTTAATGACTACACATACAGTATACAGTACATTTCTGGTCTCTGCTTTTCATTATACAGCTGTAAGTTGTAGTGCATGTGTGTGTGTTCTGTGTATCTGAAATTGCTGTCCTCCAATGTGTATCTGTGCTTCTTGAGCCATAAATCTGTACAGAATGATATCCTGTGGGTTGTATTTTTTACCTGAAGAGAGTATCCTTGTTCACATGAAAACTGTACAACATCTCCCACCATAAATCTGTCTCCTTGTCTTATTCCATAGTTTGGAGTCTGGGGCTCTGGGCATGACTCCAAACCAATAGCTACAAAGAAATATTAAATAAACATGATTATAAAAGTTTCATCATTTGTGTGTATGTGTAGCATATTCCACAGACAAAACTGTGAAGACAAACATCCTACCTGTATATTCCAGGTGAAAACCAGCAGCTGAGACACTAATATCAGAGCTGAAGCTGAGATAGAGGTTATTAGATGTACTGTTCAGGAGAGGTGGGATGGTGGTGCCTAAAAGCAGGAAGAGAGAGTGAGTGAAAGAGCAACAGAGGACCATGATCAAGGCCATTGAACCAGCACGTTTTTTCTTCAGTGTCAGGTGTGTCAGGAAAAAAAATCCTGAAGGAGCAGTGAATTAGCCTAATGGATATTATTGGTTGCCTGGTTTGAGGGGAATTAATTAGCAGGTTTTTGAACAGTCTGCCGCCCCCCTGCGGGTCTTGTTCACATTCCAGAGGAAAATCTCATTCATTATCATGACGGAAAATAAAAAATGATTTTTCGGTAATAATAAATGATGAATGATGATGAATAATTAACTGCATGGATTTAACCATAATAGTTATTTTGGAATGTATGACAGTATTAATTAACTGTTGTAATTAACCCTTGTAAAAAAAAAAAAAAAGTTTTATCCTCATCCTGCATGTATTTAATCAATAATGATATTTTACAGTGTATAGAAGTCAAATCACTGTCACAGTCATTTCATTGTCAACTGTATAATATAATATCTTATCTTGATTCTCATAAAGATGCCAAGCCGTTCCATTGATTATTTAACACAACCTGCAGACAACCAGATGACTCCCCTAAAAGCAGTATTAGAGACCCCAGAGGATGCTGACTCCCCCTTTTGGACCGCTCCTTGAATTACACGAGTGAATGAATCCAAAGTCAGCGCTGCCATCCAGACAGGTCACATTAATGGTACATTAACACCTTTTCTTTTTGGTTCTCTGCTCAATTTTGATTTAATCTCTTTCTGCAGGATAAGATGAGAAGATAAATGTAGTGTGGAGTTTTTTAAAATTCTTCAGGATGTGAGAATCTTGGAAGAAAAACATAAATACACACATCAACAACATTTTAGTAAATATGATCAGAGTGTTTTCATCGACCAAAATGTGTCTGGATTAGAGGTTTTAAGAACGATTTTAATAGAAAAATGGACAGAGCTGTTGTGTGAATTAAAAAGTTGTTGCTGCCACACAGGACACATCACTGACACAGCTGTTATAGATAGCTGGGCTGGGGCTAGGCTATGTGTGGATGTCATGGTATTATTGATTCATATGTAAGCACATGTATTGTTAAATAGGTACACACTATGATGAAGGATGTGATATAAAAAGATTAAAAAGGCATTTTTAATTTTGTCTTGACTTTGAATTTGATGCATTTCCTAGTCTTACATGATAGTAAATTGAATATGTTCAGGTTTTACACTGTTGGGCAAACCCAAATCCTAATCCTAATCCTTATTCTCATTTAATGATGCCACCACATAGTCTAGAATGTTGTCATTTTTCACTAATTTTTCTGATATTTTATAGTTCAAACAAATAATTGATGAACCAAGAGAATCATCAACAGATTACATTATTTTGGAATTATAGGTTGTTTAGGAAATATCTATTCCTAGTATCGAATTAGACTGCAAGAGGATTGATAAGCTCTACCACAAACACCTCTCATATGTCTTTTGAGGAATCACAGATAAAAAAGCAGGTGTCAGTGGGTTTGTTCCTCAGCCCCTGCTGTGAGATGCAGGGTGGGTCCGGTGCAGCTCTAAATGCAGTCTTAGCAGGAAGCCACATGGCCAGCATCTTGTAGGTCTCAAAACATCATGACAACATGAAGTGCTTTTCAAACTTTATTGCATTTAGCTGTCAAGATATATTTGCTGTGATCAGGTTACAACAGTGTGTCTTCTTTATTTAGTTACAGAGAGTATGAATAATTGTCTCTGGCTTTAAAATGATTTCACCACTGCTAACCTGTGCAGCTACAACAGGCCTGTTTTAATGAAGAAATGTTGAATGTTGTTCTGCTGTTGAATTCCACTTAGTCAGACAAGTTACTTCAAATTTAACTGCTGCTATTAAAATTGGGCAGTAGAATAAGTGACTGTAATTCTAGCTTTCATGAAAATAATACACACACAAGGTTGAATGAATTTGCAAACCGTTTTTCAGTGGGAAATTAATGGTATATTTTGATCATATCTACAATTTAGTTCTAATTTTTGAAAGAAAAAATTTAAATACTAACATCATTGCAATTTAATTCTTTATTTTACTGTATGATTGAAATCTGTGTGCCATAAAATTGAGGATAGTGTTTTTAGTGTACTTAAAACAGTTGCTTTTGTCTGGTTATACTTTGGCAAGAATAACATTCACATAAATAACTGCAAAATAGTATAATAATGTAAAATTCTGACAAATTTACCTGAGTAGCTACCCAGCCTTGGTGCGTGGTTGTCAGCACCATCATAGAAATCCAGAGAGTCCCAGTTATGTTCAGTGGCAAAACTCACAACTTGTATCTGGAGAGACAGACAGTAAGATGGTAAGTAAGAAAGTGAAACATGTTTTACTTAGCTATTGTTTTGTTGTCTAGAACAGAGGTGTCAAACTCATTTTCATTCAAGGGCCACATACAGACCAATTTGATCTCATGTGGGCCGGATCATTAAAAAGATGGAGGGAAGGAAGGAAGGAAATAAGGAAATAAGAAGGGAAGGAAGGAAAGACAGTCAAAGGGAAGGAGGGAAGAAAGGTAAGAAAGAGAGATGGTGAAGGACAGACAGACAGAAGGAAGGAAGGGAGAAAGGAAGAAAGGAAGGAAGGGCAGATGGAAGGAAGGACAGAAGGAAGAATGGAAGGAAGGACAGAAGGAAGAAAAGAACGAAGGACAGATGGAAGGAAGGACAGAAGGAAGAAAGGAACGAGGGAACGAAGAAAGGAAAAAAGGAAGGTAGGAAGGACAGATGGAAGGAAGGAAAAGGGCACTGGATGGCAAGTGGGCTGGATCGCACCCCTCGGCAGGCCGTATCTGGCCCACGGGCCGCATGTTTGACACCCCTGATCTAGAATGTAAGCAACTAGATTGTAATTTGGTAAAAAGATAAGACAAATGAGCTTATTCTGTGAACAAAGTCATGAAGGTTGTAAAATACATGCTTTCTTAACTGACACAACTTTCAATGAAACTGTCAAACAGCTGAACATTTGAGGTAGGGCTCTGCATTACCAAAAACAATCATTTAATTGATGAAAAACTAAATGTTCTGAATTGTTTGTCAACTATTTCTAACAGACTCCATTTTGTGCCAGAGCATCTTTGTCTTTGCATTTGTCCGTGAGAGCGCTTTAGCTTCACGCAATCAGGCATTATCTCTCACAATTTGATCCTATCTAGTTATCTCTGGATGGTCCCTCTTTCACAAACCATCCATCCATTCATCCTTCTAATAATATCTTATCTTCCCTGACATCCTGCCTGCTCAGCTTTTAAGCCAATGATACATAGGTCAGCCAGGAAGCAGCGTGCGATGAGTGCTACCTGTATTCCAGCTCCTTCTGGGACCGAGACCTTCCACACACAGTTCTGGTTGTTGTCATAAGGCTCTGGATAACCAGGTGACAGGATGGTTCCACGACGAGAGGTCAGCACACCCCCACAGGGAACTGAGAGAGAAGGGAGAGTAGACACATAGAGCAGGAGAGTATAGAAAGCAGCAAGTTAGGATAGAGAAGGTGGGTTGAATCAACTCTCTCCATTGCAGAGGGGGGCATGGAAAAGTCTGAGGCCTACTGTATTTGACATGTCTACATCTCTACCATAGGAAGGTCACATCTAGTATGCTATCTGTGTTTGAGATGTGTTGATTTGTTTGTGATTTGTTTTGTTTGTTGAAGTGGAGAATCCATTAATACATTAATATTATAATGCTTTTCATGATGTTACTCCATCCTGAGCAGGAAAACATGTCTCAATGGTGCGACTAAAAAAAATCTGAGGTCGCACCAGTTCGACCAGCTGTTTAACAGAAAACAATCTCCCTGTGGTTCAACCTTCAACAACAGACACACATTAGGCTCATATCGTGGTCTAAACCAATCAGAGATAGTGAAGGGCGGTCCCCTCTGATTGGCCGTGGTCCAGATATTCCTGTGTGTAATGCGTGTGCTGCAGTCAGACAGAGAGAGTGGATCTAGAGTGGATAGCCGCGGATGACAAGATGAAAAGAACGATTGAGGTTGAAGTTAAGGCCTGATCCATCCGAAAATCATAATGAATGCTCTGACACGGAGCCATCAACCTCCCAGGTTATGTCAAGCCCTAGTCAGGAGACGGCATCAGATAATGAGCCACATACGATCGACTCCAAGCCACAGCCTGTCGACATTAAAAGGAGGAAAGTCTATACATTTCAAAGAGTGGCTTGACCAGTTTCCCTGTAATAGTAAAGTAATAGTAATTTAGATTTTCTTTATCTTTCATTTATCTGTTTTAAGTTTAAATTTCAGTTCAGTGAAGCAGTTTAAGCACCAACACTTTTCAGTGAAGTTACCTTTCTTGTGGAATTGTTCAAATAAAGAACTTTATGTTAACCAGATTGTTAGTTAATCATTTACAAGTCTATATTGCCTAAATGGACAGCTATTTAAAAAACATGAACCTGTAAAACTGCGGTGTTGAATGCGATACGGTTGAATATTTGGGTGCACCTAACTTTTGTGCTGGTGCACCTAAGAAAAAAAGTAAGGCGCACCAGTGCAACCAGTGAAAGAAGTTAGTCTAGAGCCCTGCCATACATACCTATACAAGTTGGCAGGGTGTCATTCCACTGTGCCAGGTTGTCCGGTACACTCTCACAGCGTATAGCAGTGGAGCCATGCAGGACATAACCAGGATTGCACTCAAACTGCACCAAGGAGCCAACTGCAAAGTCATTGCCAAGACGTCTCCCAAAGCGTGGCTCAGGGACCGAACTACACTGGGTGGAGCTAGTCCGAGGTACAGCTGGTAGATGAAATAACATGATACAAGTATTAAAAGACACCAGTGGATATTTTATAGTGATGGATCTTTTATACACACTACCACAGTTAAACCAATAATCTGCTGACACTGGTTACCGTCCTAAGCAGAAGAGGACAGTAACCAGTGTCAGGTAGTGTGTATAAAAGATCCAGCACTATAAAATATCCTTACTAACCCATTAACAAGTTTTTTTTTGATGCACTAACTAGTTTTACATAAAATATCTAGTCTCTGCTATTGAGAGGAAATTTGTATGAACATTTTACCATGAAGTAAGGCAGCTAAACCCCAAAGGCTACTGTAAATCTGCTTTATTAGTTTGAAGATTGCTGTTTTTGTTGATTCCTGATATGCAGATTTTGCTGAAATATTTTACTACTACTACTCCTACTGCTATGAATAATACAAGTAGTCTTTTAAACCATAAATTACTATTTCATTGACATTGCCTTTTGGCTACGTTTAATTGGCTGACCTTGGTAGACAAAGTGGAAGCCCTTAGCAGTTTCTGGTCCAACTGTAGTAAACTTGATGGTGATCTGGTTACCCGAACTCAGAGGGAGGGACTCACCTAGAAACAAAAAGAGAGAGAGAGAGAGTGAGGAGGTAAAATACAGAGATAAAGTTAAAACTCATTTGGGTTATCCATCCCTTTGCTCATATATCCATCCATCTTAGCATCCTTACCAGAGTGGGACCCAGAGAGAGATGACAGTAGTGTATTTTGTTGTGTGGGCCCATCATAGATCTCTACCACATCATTTAGAGAGGTCTGGAACAACACAAACTGACCAAAGAGGACTGCAGACAAAAAAAGAGCAGAAAAGTTAGATAAAGAGAGAAGTTAACCTCACTTGAGTGGTGGCACATTATTATTCTCTGCCACTGTCTACACCTGACCCTCAAATGATACAATTAACCTGTAATACCTCATATAAATTTTAATAAGCTGCAGTGTCCACTTCTACTTGAAGTCAACTATTGGCACAAAATTACACATCACGACATTTAATAGGCAAAACATCACCTTGTCTTCATTGTGCTCTAGTCTAACCCACCCCTCTATCTATGGTGAGTCAGTGTCAGCTAGTGGGAAATGTTAGTGTTCACTGAACCCTTCTTACTTTTATCAAAATATACCATATGGCAACATAGTTTTCTGTCTCCTCTACTGCATTTCAAGCAGGAAGAGTAAATGGCACACTTTTTGACCTATCAAACCTATGTCACAAGTATAGCTAGCCCACAGACCCTGAAGGATGGCTTATGTTGGCTTAAAATCAATCCTGTGTTTCCCAACAGGGAGGAATGTGAGACCAGAGGCCTGTACTACGAAGCTGGTTATCAACTCGGTCAGTGAACCCAGGGTTTTCCAATCGGGATCACTGCGCGCTCACATAAAGGGGAGGTGTTTGCAGCGTCTGACCAATCGCAAACATGCAGAAACTCTGCAGAGATGCCTACTTTACCATGGAGGAGCAGACAATTACTCTTCATAAATATGAAGAATTCAAACACATCATCCAGGACAAAAGCAACACTGTTGCTGCAGCAAAAGCCAGGAAGGAATGCTGGCAGAAAATAGCTGACTCTGTTAATGCGTAAATTCGTGAGATTATACAATATTAATTTATCGGACAATATAAACGGACAGCACTCTGATTTTTTACAATTACAATTAATAAATACAGTTATTATGCTCCCTGACATTTTGATCTCAGGATGCCAAACAACTGTATAATATACAGAATGATATCCCTCATGTGCATCAAGGATTGTTTTTTATATATTTTGGTCAATTAAAAATTTGGATCTATCCCTAAAAACTCTTTCTCTCCTAAGTTCACGATCCGCGCACCAATGTTGACAGGATCTTTTAAGAATGTCCAGGTCATTTTTTAAGAGAACTGATTGGTCAGGACATAACCTGCTGTGGAGCAGGTTAGCCGTTCAGCATAAGTTACCATGGTGATTTACCCCGGTAAGAAGTGAACCAGCGTCGTAGGACGGAGGGTTAACCCTGAAGTTACCTCGATAAGAGAAAATCCAGCTTCGTAGTACAGGCCTCTGGGCAATTAATTATATGCTATAGTTGTTTGACAAGTTGTTGAAAACACTGCTGCAGTAGCCAGGAACAGTCAAAAAACCTTTTTTCCCTGTACCCCTTCAGAACAAAACCCATGTGCATGTGCAGCGCCTAACGCAGTATGCATGAGCAGCGCCTACTTCAGGTGCTGTGGTAAATTTGACATCTATGCAATAAAAGGCAATAATGTCATGACACAACCAAAACCAATATAAAACACGCTGTAATCTACAGTAAAACTCTCAACTTTCTTTAACATGATATTGGTTCCTACACCCAGCAATCCCTTAATAGCTGGAGATTCTGCTGCTGAACCATGAATTTTATAGTGTAGTTATAGGCAGGTAGCATTAGAGGACCATCTGGAGGCTTGAGGCCCCGTATTTGCCCAAACCAGCATAATTTTCTCTCTCTCATGATCATTGTGACTTTAAACCAATCATAAGTCACCTTAAGATGTAAATCTGTAGCTGTAGTACTTGCAAATCTGCAGTACTTGGAAAATACACACACACATGCACACACAAATATCACCTCTCCATCTCTTCCTCCCTCTCTGCCTCTCTCTTAGGCCCCAAAGGCTGAGGTGTAAAGGATTAAATCTGAACATAGCCAAGGATATTCGGCTATAAGAAGGTCACTGGTCACTTTGTACAAGGCTGTTTCTCTCTGTGGGAGTTCTTTAAAACACGATCCGCATTTAGCTAAAACATGGCTCTGGCTTTGACTCTGCTTTTATGTAAAATCTAATTTTCATGTTAAAATGATGACAAGGAGCATGGATGACTTTCACATTGGCACTGAATTGTTCCTGTGGATTGAAAGGGAATCTGACGATCAAACAAATCATCAAGAGAGTTTAATTCTGTAGGGTAGACGCATACAAACTCTTCTATTTATGTCTTACTACCCTTTCATAACTGTACATGAGGATGTGTATAGGCGTAGGTTGTTGTGTGGACATAAAAGAATGACAAAATTCTGCCTGTCAGCAAAAATAGGTAAAAGCTCCAGCTGAGTACAGATTCTAAGGAAATCAGGGTGATTAAGCTTTCCCTCATTCCTCGTTACGGTATCGACATGCTGCAGAGCAGGGGGATGGGCTTACAGTTGAAGCCATTCAAAACAGCCCAGATTTCAAGCCGAATGACATTCATACAACATCGTTCACACACATTCATTAAGCATCAACACACACAGGGAATAGCTTATGCACAGCTGAGGTTTTAAAGTGGATTTCTCTCACACTGAGATATACATATCAACACACAAAGATACACAAACAAGGGCACACACATGCACACACAAGTGATCACAGCAGTGTTATCCCACACTGAGTTAACCCCACAACTTATTGGGGATTGAGATATCCCTCTGTACTGCAGTCACATACACCCTGTTGAGCTGTTCAGTCACTCAGGTTGCAACATGTCCAGTAAAGTTATAATCAATCCACTGGACGTGTTATCAAATGATTGAAAATGTTTCACTATTCATTTGAAAGGCTTCTACAGCTCTTGGCATCGGATGGAGAAACCTGGGCATCGTTCCCTGTGGAGCTGCCATGCCTCCTGATGGGCTGCCTGAGTGGGTGTCCTTAACCACGTCCTCATGCAACAGGCGGTATGGCATCTCCATGGAGAAAAATGCCAAGAGTTTTCCCCACCTGGTGTTATAACTGAAGAAGCAATTTGTATGATTGCAGAAACATTCATCAACCACTTAATAACCAGTCCTGTACCAGTAGTTCAAGCAGGATTTCAAGCAGTTTTTAAAGTGAACAACCTTCAATTACTATAAGGTTACAAATTACAAACATTTTTCATGAGAATGACAGTTGTTTAAAAAAAAAAAAATTCTGGGCATGCTGCAAAGCTAAAGCTTTGTTTGACAAAACAATATCTGTCTCCTGCTCTGTGTGGGAGATTCAGGGAAGCTCTGTGTGCTTCATACAATATGTAGGCCAACCAAATGTTAGCTCCTCTCAGTCAAAATGTCTACATGAGGATGACACTCCAAAAGCTGCTACACAAATGTAATAAGACAGTAACCATCAACAGCCTTAGGGATAGCTGCTATTTATTCATAACACCACAGGGCATAATTGAACATTATATCCACCAATTACTGATTATTTGTAAAAGCTCAAGTCAGACCCAATGAGTCATGCTCAGTCAACCTATAATTTAACATGTGATATTAAGATGGCATATTATACATATTAATGAAAATGTGCACATCTTAAAAATGGATACTTTATACCACAAAGCCATCTTAACTCAAGGTATACTAACAAGCTGTACATTTAACTCTGTCTTCTGCAGTGTGTGAGAGACATTTAATATAAATAGAATTGGTACGTTACTAACATGAACAGTTCCAGACAATGTTCCGAGCAATACCAATGACCAGTGATTTCTTACTCACTATTTCTGATAGCATCCTTCCTGTTACCTGCCATAACCAGAAGAGGTTCACATGTCCTCAAAATGACCCCAAGTTCCCATTAGAGCCTCACTAAATGAGAAGAATCCTCTACAATATTTATACATTCACACTGCATCAATTATGTCTGGCTTAAGAACCACCAATCAAATGTGGCAAGATAAAAAAAAACAAAAAAAACCTGCCTAATCTTCAAATTTCACTTCAAAGATGAAACGCTGACCTGGAATCAAATAAATGACCAGCGACTGTCTTTTAATCATGTATAATAATTCCACTGATTCTCACTAAGGTTTAAAAACACCAAAGGGGTCCTTCGGGGGCCTCCAGGGTATCCCCATTATAAATCAGACAAGTTTTAATGTCACTTTGTTTCGCTGCATAAAAGAACAATAAGAGTATGTCAAACAAAACATGTCAAAGAAAAAATGTGATCACAGGTTTCATTCTTGACTGTTGTCTCTTCACCTACACTTCAGAGCGCCTTGCACTTGCATTTAAAATCTTTTTAAGAACAAGGAATAAATTAACTTAATAACGTCTACTTTCACATGCAGGTATATATAATTCTCTTAAATCAGGGGGTAAAGGGTAAGGGTATTCTGTCATAGAAAATCCTTTTGAATGCAACGGTAATGCAACGTGTTTGTTATACTGTGTATGTGAATGAACTTACCAAATTCTCTAGGTACAGATATAGAGTAGACACATGTGTGTCCAGAGGTGTAATTTCTGGGGAAGTTTGGAGATAAAACAGTCCCCTCTGATCCTGTAGAGCGACTTCCACAGGGAGCTGAAGACAGAACATACACACGTGTGCAAACACACAAGGACAGGAAGTGAAGTCACACGTATAGAGATAATAACAGATTGTTAATCTTAAAATAAACAAGCATGGATTCTTTCTTCCAGTGTGTGTCTGCTTCAGTGTGTGTTACCTTGACAACTAGGCAATGCCCTGTTCCATCCAGGTCTGCCGTCATCTCCCATGCTGCAGGTTAGAGTAGAATAGCCCTGCAGAAAAAAAGAAATACTGTAGCCAACAAAGCAACAATCCAACCAAAGAGTCATCCAACCAACCAACCAACCAACCAACAATCCAACCATCCATCCATCCAACCAACCAACCAACCAACCAATCAACATGTCCGTGTTAGTGTTTATCATGTTTAGTCATCCTGTGTTTTTAGGTCAAGTCTTAGTTGAATAAAAGTCTGGACATCTTATCATTATTCGATGAAAAACAGTTACATCCAGAAATGGAACAGTTCTGACTTGCATATTTATTCTGAACACTATAGAATAACCGGTGCCCAATGCCCTCTTTAAAACTATCAGAAAACAACGAGTACAGACAATAAAACATTTTGAAAACAAATTCTGGGACCCAAAGTACAAGACAAACACACCTTTCTGTTCTGAACGAGAGAATTAAAACTATTTAAGCTAAAAAATTCTAAAGAATACTGTCAGACCTGCCAACACTAACATTTCCTGATGCTACTCTGCTACAACTCACAAGTGTTATGTCTTCTTTTTTGTCAACAAAAATAAAGAGAGACTTAGGTTAAGTTTTTATTTTTTTAAGCTACACTTTAGTCTTTTGCATGTTGATATAGTAACAGTTAGTGTTAAATGATGTTGGTGGCATCTCATCTCATGTAATTGATGAACATTTTTATTCATAGTTTTCATTAACAAAATTAACATGAAAAATCAACCAACGAGCCGCCCATCTAAACATCTATCCAGGCAACCAACCAACAAACCAACCAGCCAATGAACAAATAAGCCATCCATCCATCCATCTAACCACTCCTCCAATCAACCACCAACCAACCAACCGACCAAACAACCCGCCATCTGACAACCAACCAACAAACTACCAACCTATCCAACCACCCATCCAAAAAACTAACCAGCAATCCAATTTGTGTACCTGCAAAACATATCCAGCGTCACAGTAGAAGGTGACCGTAGAGCCAAGCTTATAATCGGATCCCAACCTGGTCCCATTCAGAACCACACCTGGGTCGAAACATGATTCCCTCAGTTTGGCTAGACAAAGAGAAAGAGATTGTGTGAGTGGGGGCATGAGGCAAAGAAAAAGCGACAGGCACACATGAATAATATGGCAAATTATTAATAACTAAGTCCCTAGCCATAATCAAATGAGGCAGGCATTTCGTGGGCCTTTTTAACAGTCTGTTTGACTTAGCTTCTTTTTGCCAAAGATGAAGCAAGAACGATAACTTCCCCTGGCTTTTGTATGCTAAATGAACCTTGTAAATTATGGCTTTGGCCCCCCTCCCAAAATATTACCGGCCATCCTATATCAACTTTAGACTTAATTTCTGAGTCTACATGAAGTGAGTGTTGATTCTTTTGTGCAAATGAATCAAACTCATCCCTCTGACATACTACTTCGACAGACACCAATTCAACAGGGTATTTGGTGTGAGCAATCATTATTTTTCAGCATAATGCATGCTGACATCAGTGTGGAAGGCTAACCATAAGCCACTAGTGTCTTGTACATGTAGATTGAACGTTTAGGGATAGTACAGTAGTTTTCTTAAATTTATTTTTCGTAAAAATGTGAAAGTTCAATATTTCAAAACTAATTTTGGGGACATACTGTCGTCACAGGAGACATCTGAAACTTTCTATCATGTTAACTGTGAAAAATTGAAGAGTAATTTCCCAAGTTGGCTATGAAAAAAGGATAAAACAGAAAACAGCCCCTGGTGTAATTACACCAAGCAGCGTATATTAAAATCATGTTTCAACAACTGACGTTTGCAAAGTGGCTACAAATACTCTCAGTTGGGATCTGTGTCTACTTTTCATCAAACAAGACATACATGTGTTGAGTCTATTTCCAGGTGACATCTGGTTCAAGATCTAAACCATTAAATAGTGAATGTAGAAAAATGACTAATCAGGATTTATATTGTGAATGTTTTTAATGGTCATACTGTACTGGAACTTGTCTGATCTGATAAGAAGTCCCTGAGCTGTAAAGACTTAATTATCTTTGCAAATGGAAAATCTGTGTTTTTTGTGTTTTTCTTTGAGCAGAATATTTTACCTTTGTATTCCAGGTGAAAGCCAGTATAAGAAACAGACCCATCGCTGCGGAATGCTAAATGCATGGTATTTGAACTGCTCTCTATCCGCTCTGGAAGTTTGCTGTCCTGGAAGCTACCAATCAGAGGACTGTTGCTATCTGGACCATCGTAGATATACAGGAAGTCATAGTTTGGCTCAATGTTGAAACTAGAGATAGATGAAGAAAAAGGCAGACAGAAACAAGGGGTAGGGGAGAAAATGACGGCAACAGGGGTACACAGACAATTTAAAATTTTAGTACTGAGTGTCCACCAGGACCTTGGTGTTTTACAGAGTTGTTTTTGTTTTTCTTCTTTAATAATAGAAAGCATGTGCAGAAAGTCCCTGAGAGTGATGAGCGCTTAGAAGATTTTCAGGGCATTTTCAGAGCACTGAATGATAAAAGTCATGATTTCCATTTTTAGAAAAAAGTGTTGTGGTCCCAAATGGTTTTTAAACTCCCATACAGTAAAAAAAGTAGCCAGTTTTTGAATGTTTGATTTATGCGTTTCTTACAAGACAAAGAAAAAGAGGACTAGCATTTACAAGCTCTTAATCATATCATGCAGTAATTATTTTCTTTCCATGGCCACTGCAGCTGAAGCAGTCTGAAAGATACCAGGACACCAACTCATGTTTTGCTAATTCTAAAGCTTATTGTCAGTTGGTCCACTAATTATCAATTTTGGGGGATTTTTCTGGTGACATCAATGACAATGTCTGTTGATCCAATAATTTGTCCAGACTGAAAAGATTGACATGTGATTTGGTAAAGACATTCATTACTGATGGCATATCTCTGAACTTTAACTCTAAAAGGCCAAAATGGAGTGATATCAGTTACAGTATACCTTCAAATGTTGCAACGTCAGTTAGGACAGGGCCTTTGTCTATTGTTATTACACATTTCATTGTACTGTAACAGGAGTTCAATAAAGAAAAACCCTGCATAAATAAAGGTTTCAAAACAAATGGCAGGTTACCTGATGAAGGCCAGTGACAGGACAAAGTCAGAGTTGACAGCAATAAGCCAGTCACAGTCCTTGGAATGGGGGTAGGGATGTGGGTAGTTAGGCGACAGTATAAATCCATTGGAGCCTGTCAGGTTTCCTCCACAAGGAGCTATGGTGGGAACACAGGTAAATATACATTCATTCTAATAAAGTCTTACATCATTTACTTAATTTTATTTAGTGATTATAAGTCAGAGGATTTAAATGTTTTTTTATGCATATAGTAGCAAGATCAGACCTCTAAACATCTTTTTCCACAGCTCTCCTACAAGTCACACACAGGAGTGTCCTTGAGTAAGGTACTGAGACCTAAACATATCCAGTTGTGTATGCAGTACATCTATTGAATGTCCCTATAAATATAAGGAAGCTGGACTTTTCACCTAGGCAGACAGGCGGGCTGGGCTGCCAGTAGTATCTGTTATCCACTTGTATACAGGTGATTTTGTCGTCCCCCTGGAGCTCGTACCCTGGGTCACACTGAAAGGACACCGAATCCCCCGGCTCACGGCCATCTCCACTACGACTGCCGTTCATCGGTACCCCTGGGTCCCTGCAGGCTGTAGCTACTGAGCCTGGACATATAGAAAAGGGGGCAGTGAGAACGCAGGGAAATGGAGGAGAAAGAGAGAGAAAAAAGAGAAAAAATCTGTGTCACAACGGTTATCCATTGCTATTAAGCTAATGCATTAACCCAGTGCACAACCCTATTTAAAAATATTACTAATTCAAGTCACTGTTTACTATTCTATTATGAAATATCTGCTAAGATAATTTCTGGCAAGTGAAATTAGGATATTTATACCAATTGTTATTCAATCTTATATATTAGAAACGCTGAAATTCAGATGTGGATCCATTAGCAATTATCCATTCTTATTCATCCTCTTGGAAGCTCATTTGGTCTAATCTTTGATGCATATAAACACACACAAAAGACACATGTAAAACTCAGCAAACTGCATAACAACGATCATAAATACAACAGTAGCAGGTGAATATTCTAACTCCTGTCCTTGTGTTAATGTTTATATTTGTAGGTATTACTTACTAGAGAACTGAATAGCGAATCCTGATTTGCTGATGTAAAAATCAGTCTCAAATTGAACAGTGACAGTGTTCAGTGTAGAGTGGATTCCTTCGGGTAGCAGAGAACCACTGAGCTCTGACAATGACATTTCATTCTCAGGCGGTCCATCCCAAACCTTTAGCATGTCGTGGCTGGCTTCAGTATCAAAAGCCAAGAACTGAAGACTGTAATTCAAAAACAAAGAAATGTATTGAATTAAAAATACATTTCAATCCAACCTTTTAGAAGGTTAAAACAGAGGAGTATCAACAATGAAAGACCCACAATGAACAGCTATTATTATTTTGATGGCACTTTTTGGATATTGATACCTTTTAGTGGCGGTTTAATATGAATAATAAAACTGCCAAACCATACGCTAAATTCAATTTTGTATAATTGTATAAAACATTTTACTGCTTACAATATGCTTATTAAATGAAAGAGATACATCCATTATTGTAACTCAGCAGGTATAATCATAATCCAATTTGAGATGTTTACACCTGGACATCATCACACTTTCAAAATAGCTATTTAAACTTCAAATCAGAGGAAACTATTTTTCATTTCCACATTGCTGCAAACATTTTAAAACATGCACTGCAATAAATCATGCTCTTTAAAATATTGGAATGGTTTGGAGTTTGGTTTTGATGTCCACATTACCTCACAATGTTTCCTGAGTCCACCTCAATGGTCCAGGTGCACCGTAGGTTATTGTCATAGGGAAATGGGTATCCAGGGGAGAGAATCCTCCCAGAAGACTCACCTTTAAAACGACCACCGCATTCAGCTACACACACACACACACACATGCAAAGATGAGAAACATTAGATACTATTAATACTTGATGTACCCCATAAAAACTCACAAAAATGTCCCTGTAGTTATCTGTGACAATTGTCAGAACATTAAAAATACAATCAAATAATGTTTACATGTGTATTTAAGTGTTACTGGATGTATGACAAATCAGCCATCTATTGATTTGAGGCAACTGTTTATCAAGGGAATCAGATTCACCAAGTGCACTTCAGTAGCCACTGAAAAGTGATAAAACGATCACTACAGAGACAAATGGATTAAGAAAGAAGCCAACTCGCTTCCTGTGTTTATCTCTGTCTATCCCACTCTTTCTCACAGAAGAGAGGAGACAAAGTGCTGATTCCGCATTCCTCCCTAAAGAAATCACCACACATTATATAACAGAAAATAATCCCCCCCTCTCTCTTTGTCTCTCTCGGTTATATATTTTCCCAATCTCTATCCCCTCTCTGCTTCCCCTCCCTCCCCATGCTCCTCCTCCCTTAGGCTCCCCTCCCTTCCTCCCTCGCCAGAATATATTATCTTGAGCAGGAGCAATATTAAGAGTTGGAATGGGGTGAGAGAGAAGAGAAGAGGCAAACGAGATAGAAAAAGGAGAGAATCAAAGGGGGTAAAGAACAAAACACTACGGGTAATAATAATAAGAAATATAATATTAAGACTGGAGGTTAGCTGAGGTCATAGTATGTCACTGCTAAAATATAAAGTCAGGGAATATCAGCCAGTGGTTTTATGAGTGTTTCATTATTGATAGTGAGAAGGAGAGAGACTTATTAAGTCGAATCCAAAATCAAAAGTTCAGAAGCAGCGATGAAGGAAGAAGGGTATTTAAAACATTGGGTTTGCTGTTATGCTTATAGCTTCCATCTGTGGCACAGCTGCAGCAGGGATTTTATGTGTCATCATGTAGCATTTGCTTAGTTTTATTAGAGAATGTAATCACCCAACCAAATACCTACTGATAAGGACTGAAAATGTTTCCAAATAAGCTCCAAATAATATACAAATAAAGTCTTTCAGGTACAACATACCGACACACTGATGGATGTGTGTTTATGTGTGTGTGCCTGAGTTATGGCACGATGAAATTGCACTGCAAGTAAATGGCCATTATTGACTTGTTGACATCAATATTCAGAGCTGTGGTTTGTATTTTCCCATTGGTTTGAAGCCTTGAGAAATGAATTAAAAAGGTAATAATGTTATAATGGAATATTTAGAAATACATCAATACTCAAAGGGGAGTTCCTTCCCAGTAGATTGCAGTGTTTACCTAAAATGGCCATGCTTTAATACAGTGGTTTGTAGCAAAACTAAATCCATTAAAATATGTTTATGAAACAATTCAGGTTTGTCATTTGGCCCTTAATAGAGTAAGAATGGCATAAATACAGGTTCAAAACCTGCACATATTTTCACAGGTGATAGGTATCTTGTGTGAATACATAGCAATGCGTTGTGTGTGTGTGTGTGTGGTGGTGGTGGTGGTGGGGGGGTCTCTTAAATAAATAAGCTTCTCATTGAGACTTAAAAACGATCACAGTGTGTGATATCCTGCGAAAATCATGATGATTTCACAGGAAATTGGCCTCCATCTGTTTTCTTTCAAGGTTATTGAATAACTGTTCTGTGAGCAGAGACAAGTGACTCTGCATTATACTGTGGGCTGGTCTCTTTAACTTGAAATGTATATGCATATGAGGTGACTTTGCAGTAAATGAGATATTCCAGCCAGAGAATAGGTTGATACCTTAATTAATTTTGGAAGAAAGAACCCTGACAAGAGAGAAAGAACCTACTTTTACAACCCAGTCTCACATCAAAGTATGCATTAGCTACAGTACGTTGGTCCACAGCGCAAAACATATTAGTTTCACAATAACAGCTCTGTCAGTTTTTTTTGGGCCTATTCTTTCCTATTGACATGTGTCCACATCACATGACTTAATAACTCCAAAACCAAATCAATCACTGAACGAAGATTATGAAAATAAAATACACATTTCTCACTAGAAATATTATCAAAACACATTTTAATGGCAAATCTATCTAAAGAATATATCATTTTCCACTGAGAATAAAAGGAATGTCAGCCATTGTTTGGTTTTCATGAGGCATGGATGTAGGCTAATAGAAAATAATAAGCCAAAAGAAAACAACTCACAACCATACAGTAGACCAATGTAGCTGTGACCAATGTGCTGTAGACCTATGACTAGCTGTTACTTCCCCCCCCCCCCCCCCCCCCCCCCCCCCGTAAATATATTATGCTTTTGATTTTTTCCTTGTGTAGCTACCAATTCATTTACAGCTATTAAAAAAAAACCCAAAAAACAAACCATGAGAATGGTTGTAGGTGGAAGTGGTTTGGACTATACAATATGCTATATATATATTATACTATACTATACAAGTGAAAAGCAAACAAGGAAGGAACCCTGCTTACCTTCCGCCCTTCACACGCTTATTAAACAGTGTTATTCAAGGTATAACCCATAATTGTGTGTGCCTGTATATCTGTATCTCTCCAATAAACCTCTTCTTAGAGTGTAAACAGCTTCCTGTAGTAAAAGACATACCGATACAAGAAGGCACAGGGTTATCCCAGGCTCTCCTTTCGCCTGTCATACATTTCAGCGTGGAAGCTCCATGCAAGGTGTATCCGGGCTCGCATCTGTATGTGATGCTGCTCCCGGAGAAATGACCTTGATCGTTGACCTTGAAGCCAAACTGAGGCACGCCTGGGTCATCACAGTGAGACAACTCAAAACCTAGAAAGATATAGAAACATCTTTACAGTGCATACTCACTATGCAACAACTAAGATGCAATATTCCCTTAAGATTTGGCATATTCATGTATGCTGTGCTCTCTGATATCACAGAGCCTGTTAAGCTCCCATCCCAATTTAATAAAAAATATTATATCAGGAGCAATATTACAATATTAGGAGTAATACTGGGGCATGTATACACCTTATCCAACTTAATGTTGTTTTTCACAGTCTATGTAAGCTCAGTTTCCATGGTAATGTTAAGAATCTTCTGTTTATTCATGTGCACCATTTTGGAGAGCGGGAAATGAAGAGTTATATAAATAGCTTATCCTTATAAAACCTTAACCAGGGTTTGATCAACAGTATTACCTAAAAGACGAGGTGTGAACAGATTTGAGCTATCTTCTGGAAGACTGCAGTAGATTCATGTCTAAATCCTTAAAAGTGGGCATTTGCAAAGCTGCACTTTAATCATTTGCCAATCTGAACACACCCACCATCATCCTGACATCTAAAATGGTTCACTGTATGACAAAATAAGTCATTGTGAATAATTTATACACAAGTTTTATTGAACTCTAGACATGCCATTAAACATAACTAAAAACATATGGTGTCACACAGTAGTTCTTAACTTGAACTTGAAAAATGTTGCTGCAATCTTTTTTCAGCTGATGTCCTTTTGTTTGTATGGAAAACTAACTTCTATTTTCATCAGTAGGGGGGAAGGTGAGGTGCAGAGGAGTAAGTACTTGATGCTCCACTCTACTTGCACAGCAGAGAGACAATACATCTTCAAAGTGGTATGCAAATCAGCCTGCATGACTCCATTTAAACAATTAGATTTTCTAAATCCAACTATGCATCTAAGAGGGCACTGGAAAATGTGGGTGTGCTTTGGTGAGCATCAGAACGCACCTTTAACATCCCATCCTACGCTGAAATCATAGCTCACTGAAAGCTTTGTTAATTTAACGTGACAAGTTTCCTGTGATCATTTCAGCGGTGGAATTTACAATCAATTCTGTGATGGTTTGGGAAATGAGAACTATTTAAAATTAAATCAGCTCAGGAAATTAGTAAAGCTGTCACATGATATTTAATTGCTGAATTGATGTGATTCTGATAATAACTGTAGTAATGAAAAGCAACACTTAAAGCAGGCCCTAGTTTGTGTTGTTAATAATGTGCCATTAGTATAGAATAAAATTGTTTCATAACAGCACTCAACAGCATACATTTGGTTTCGACTAGCCTAGGTTGTGTGCACTGCAAGTAAAGTTCATACTGGTTGGCTGTCTGCACTTACTGGAGTAGACCAGTTTGAATCCTTCCCCTGTATGTTCTGCATTACTGTAAAATTCCAGCCACAGATGGTTTGAAGTGGAGATCAGGGTCAGGCCCAGCATAGATGACCCTGTGAAGGCTCCAAGAACTTGGGCTGTGTCGTCTTTACCATCATAAATCTGGAAAAAGAACAGTGCAATATAGTGATGATGCAAGATAGATTTTAGGCATAAGAATGACAGATATCTAATTGTGTGTTTACCTTGAGTATATCTCCCTGGGCAAGATGAAATGTTCTAGCAGAGATGTTGATGCCTTTCCCAGCTTGCACCTGGTTATCAATACACAATGACATTTGCCAAAAGTTAACATCCCTATGAAAGCCCAGTATCTATATTAAATTATAGCTTTATCTATCATTAGACCCTGCAGTGGACCTAAAACACATTTAAGATGCCTTTGAATTCTTCTTTCACAGGAATGATGTGCAGATACCCCAACACTTGACCTTATACTATATCAACATTGTATCCACTCAGGCTACAGTGACTATGTGGCAGACAGTTCCATGACCAATAGTAACTAGTTAGCAATCCTTCCGGTATGAAAGACATTTTATGAATCATGTCCCTTGACCTGACTTACCAAAGAAAGAAGATGGATTCAATATGAGGTTGTGTATGTGTGTAAGAATGCAAGCAAGTCAAGGGTAATCAGGTGGGAACCCACTCAAAACAGCACTAAGAAGGTTCAACAGTCTGTATCACCGTCCCAGAACCCACATCACCCATTACTCCTCCTTTTTTTTAATTGCACACTACACACACTCCTCTCTTCTGTCTATTACATGACCAGACATCATCATCAGCTAATGGCATGTTCAGTTAACCAGTGCACTGCTATCACTGGCAGCATGCTTCTCAACTCACCATACAACAAACCTATGAATCATCCTCGGCTACCTCACATTAAAAAGGACATAAACTTCTGTCTTGTTTCATAATCATGACCTAACAACATGTAGCTAATTAGTTTAAGCTAACTATCTATATGTTAAGTAGTATGCCTGAGTGACCAGACAAACCAGTCTTCTTCAGCCTGAGAATCAAAAATCAACATGAAATGATTAATTGATCAACAATGAACAGACGCAAATGTGAAGACTGAAAATTAATTTCACAAGTTTTCTTAATACATTTGCCCCAGCTTGCAGATATTTAGAGTACCCTTTATGAAGTAACTAGAAAGCACAATGAGTGACATTGCATTGATTGATTGAGAACACATTACTGTATATGTATTTTCAAATCGCCTCCATCTGTTTACCTGAATGCTGTAGATGCATTCGTGGTTGTTGTCATAGTTCATCGGGTAGTTTGGAGAGAGAAGGATCCCCTCATTGTTTATAACTGAAGAACCACACTCCGCTGATGACAAAGACAGAAAACAGATAATTAAAAAAACGGTCAGCAAATATTAAAGAGATATTTAATAGTGTTATAATGATTGGATGTGTCCATGCAGCAAAACAGAAGTACTTACAATTGTATTGGACAAAATCTTAACTTAGCATCTTTTTCCTTGTCTTTATAAAGCTCTATCCCACTGTAAATGTTTCGGAAATTGTACTAGTAGTCATATAGAATACATCAAAGTGGAAAGATTTTTTTCATCTGGCAGAAGATGATGCACCCGTTTTCCTCCATAGATGAATGAATTCCTCTAAAGTATGTTTGCGTGTATGTGTGTGTGCATGGGAGTCATTTAATAGCACTTTTAAACAGCTGTATTGTCTGCTATCTACTTGTGTTGAGTCGAATGAGCAGGTAGTAAAATAAACTAATTTCCCTAACGATACCCGCTCTGCACTTCTCACATGTGCCCTCTATCTGCAATATCTATGTCCCCTTTCTCTCTTTTTTCCCTCTCTCTCCCTTCCTTTCTTCACCTCTCTGTGTCTCTACTTGTGTAATAGTCATATTACAGCTGTCATATCGTCAATAAATCACGCTGCTACAGTTTCCATTTAGAAAATTACCTCTCCACCCTCTTTCCCCCTTAATTCCCTCACTCTTGCTCTTTTATCTCTCCCTCTCTCTATGAATAGCGCTCCTTTACTCTCCCCTACTTCAATCAACCTTACTCTTCCGCTTCTCTCGAGTTTCCTCCATTCTCATCCCTCTTCATATTTTTTCCCCTTTTGTCTTTTTCCTCCTTCTACTCTTTTTTTTCCCTTCACAGTGGTAAATAGAGGATAATGTCTACAAATTACAGAAGAGTATAGGAAACAAAGCCAAAGGCACATTTGATTCTATAAAAGAAACTATTCTGGTCCTACCAAAAACAATACATATAAACCATACAACCACCGAAGCAAAACTTTTAATCTACAAAGTACATCACTTAGTTAATTAAAGCATACATTTGGCTTTATACTGTATGTCTTTCCATGGTTAGAGTACTTGACTTTACAGGTTAATGACAATAGAGGAACAACAACAACAATAGAAGCAATCAAACAAGCAAAAGTTAATAAAACTAAAGTATCGTACAGCTATTACGAAATAGTATTTTATAGGTCGTCCAATCTTTCCTCTCCTCTTCATCTCCACCTCCGTGATGTGCACGACATCATGCAGCAATGCAACACAACACACAGGAACTAAATATAGCAAACTGCACTACGCCATGTAACACCAGCAAGCAACACCACTCCTACCTCTTTGCGTGTTGATGACAAAGAGCCAAAGATGTAAAAACTGCCACTGCTAACAGTTTGTGAAATGTTCTCACCAGCAATCTACATCTAAAATGAAGTAATGTCCTCTTTTACAAAATATGGATGGAAAATATCTGTCTCTCTACATCTGTATTTTATCATGCTTCTTTTGGTGTTGTTTAAAAATAACACATCCTTTCAAAGAGTGCAGGAATATTTTGTCTGGTCCCTTTTCCTGTGTGCATTTAATGTAGCCCTGTATTGATTTGACATTTGCACCCAAATCAAATCTCATTTGCAAATTTCTTGCTTACAAAGACCCTAAAGTTACAGGTACAGGGCAGAATATTGATCTTGTGGGGAAATACATGCTCTGCATTTGACTAATCCCCATTATTGAGAGAAACTAGACAAGCATTAGTCTGAATACTCCTAATAGAGCTGGAGGAACACAGTGCAAATTCAGGGAGATTCAGCAAACAGGGATTTAAAGTCACAACCCTCCAACACCATTTTCTTTATTTATTTTGTCATTTTACTTTCATCCCGGCTTATAAGTGCACATTTTTAAATGATTGAAGTTTGTTTTGAAAAGACTGAGAAGACCTCCATTTTACACTAAGGGCCTGATTTACTAAAGGTTTGCGTGTGTAAAAACGTGTGCAAACTTGACATCACCCGCAAAAAATGTGCAAGCTGATCTACTAACGCAGCGCACTGAGGTTTGCATCTTTCAACTGTGCAAGATAATACACACTGTCCATTTAGTACGTTTGCCATAATGAATATGTAATATGGGGCGTTTCAACCCCAATGTGCAAAATACAGGGAGGAGAAAATGCAAATATGTTATTTAGCACATGCATTGTGATTTACCAAACCTGAAGGTAATTTTACTGACGCTAACTGTGTCTATAAATAATACCTTTGAAGGGCAGGTATTAACCAGCTGCGCACAGATGACTTTTGTCACTGTGGAGAGGAGGAGACAGAGGCACAATGACAGAATACGTACAGGACAGATTTTTTCCACCTGTGTTAATATTTTGGAGTGAAATATTTTTGGTTTTACTAACAGCATTGACTTTGTCACAAATAATCTCCCATATGTGGGTTTTTCTGGTAAAATTAGTTTTTGTTATAACTCAACATATTTGTTAACCTCTTCCACTAGAACCTGGTCACATTTCATTTTGCACTTGCAGCTTTCTGCAAACTCCCCATTCAGACATGCAAAACCTTCATTTAAATACTGCTGTCTCCACCCTGTTGCACCTGTTTTCATTCACACAGTTATTCTTAGTAGATCACCCACAAAACGCATGCAAACGAAGCGCGCAATCTATTGAAGTGTGCATGCAATTTAGTACCCTCTATTTGGGATCTTAGTAAATCAGGCCCTAAGCCTGTAAATATATGCTTATAGACAAATTCCTTGAGGTAGAAGCAGACAAGCCGCCATTACTGAGGTGGCACTTCAAACGTAACACACATATAACATTGTAATGTATGGGAAAAGAGCTCAGACTTTGGTTCCTTTTCCAAGAAATATGTCCAGGAGATCCTATAATAAATAAAGGTTCAACTTTTCAATTAAATTTGGTCCCATTTTATAAGACTGCTGTGCTGTTATCAGCTGTCTCAGTAATAAACCTAAAAAAATGGAAAGCAAAAGCCACAAGGCTCTGCTCCATAAAATATATTTAACTCCTGTAAATATCCATTAAATCTTCATGTTGGGATCCCATTCTGAGCACTTAAGACCAAGCGATCTGCTGACAGATGGTGAGCTGCCACCCTGCATATTTCTTGGCAACTTGATACTATGTTTCCTGGCCGAAATTTCTGTTTCAATCTATCATGTGTTTCCAATTTTTATTGAATAGTGCATTATTTCTGATTACAATGCAAGACATAATGGAGTTTAATGATTTAGAACATGATAACTTGGGTTTCATTTGCCACTCCACACAACACTTTCACATCCACATTATTCCTTCCTCTGAGTGTTATAACCAATTCTGACTCCGGCTTTTAGAACTGATAACTTCCACATTTACACAGACTACTTTCATCTGTTAAAGGGTGACTGCTGACTGCGACTAACCCAAACACCTCTTCTTCCACTGTCAGCCTATATGCATTCTGTTCCACTCTTCCACTGCAGTCATGGCGGTGGTGCTGAAAAGCATAATGTATAAAGCAGCTGCCAGATTTGTCTATTTCCATGATGGGCCATATTTACAATGATTGTCAATAATGGTTTTGTACTGATATACATCTCAGGATATTCCATACTTTCCTCCTTAAGAGAGCATATCTTCACCTCCCTTTGACTTCTTAGGCAACACAATTGTAAATTGGAGTTCAATAAAAAAGCTTCTATGTTCTGACTCATCTAGTTTCAAGAGAAAATGCAATGCATTAATACACTGCCTGCTTCAAACAACTAAATCTCTCTTTTCTTTATCATGTTCATGTATCATGAACAGTATCTGTATGCTTGCCTCCAAGGCCTTATTTTGTTTTGCATTGAATTCCTTGCAGAAATGTCCTTTTCACTTCAGTTTATTCAACAAGTCATTCAAAAGCATCCGCAGTAACAGCATGACACATCCTAAAAAAAAAAAACTAATATTAAATAAAACATAATTATAGTCATTTCTGCTAATGTCCTTGCTTGTAAAACTCATCATTATAGGGGCTTGTGCAGGACTGTGAACAGGCCAAAAAATCTCTGCCCACTGGTGACTCATGTTATAAGTAATATCACTGACATTTATTGTTCATCCACTGACTGAAATGTGGTTTGTAAAAAATGTGGCTTTAAATACAGTGCTGTCTGTAGGACTCCTTTTCAGTTCAGTGCCATTTTGTTCTCTGTGTTTAATACATTTTGGACGCTGTTTAAGAGTTAACACTGTTGGACAGAGCGACATTCAGCTTGAAAATCTACGTCCAAGTTGGAAGATAAAGCGTGGACATGCTACTTTTCTGCTCTTAATAACCCTGAAAAAAATCCTCCTCTTTCTATAACTCCCTTACAGAACCCAAGAGGAGCCACAGAATAAAAAATAACTTATTTGTGCTCCTGATTTAGTAATTCATGCCCTCTGTTTTTTAATTCATAAAAACTCAGCTTCAGGGTTGTAGATTCATCCATTTTCTATAGGCTACTGCTTATCCTCCAGAGGGTCTTGGGGGAGCTGTAACTGATATCACCTGACATTGGGTGAGAGGCGGGGTACAGCCTGGACAGGTTGTCAGTCAATCACAGAGCTGACATGCAGTGACAGACAACTATTCACATTCACACACCTACAGGCAATTTAGAGTCACCAATTAACCTAACCTGCATTTTTCTGGTCTGTGGGAGGAAGCCAGATCACCCAGGCACAGGGAGAAAATGCATACATATATGTACTGTATATATAGACACATATATATTATGTATTATATTATATAAAATATTTTTATGAGCTCAATACTTCCTTCACCTTTGTGCTGTGCCATTTTCTTCACTATATTGTACAACCAAAGTTATTGACCTTGTTTTTTACTGGCTTTTGAATTGATGCTGTCCAGGTTCATAAAAGTATAATATGACATTTAGAAATGCATATTTTTGTTGGTCAATAATCTGTGCAAACATTTCTGTGTTTTCAAAGAACCTCAGAACACCAGCAGCAAAGCAGCAGCCTGTTGTAAACACAATTTCACTGGAGCCTGGCACTCTGTTACATTAATTACTAAACAATACAGCTCTATGTTCTCTTTGTTTGTGAAACCCAGAGATAATTATGAGAGTAACATAAAGTATTTGCATTTATAATCAAATCAAAAACTTTTCCTGGTAGCTGAACAGACACAAACCTAGACAAACTATTCTATATGTGTCCCCTCTTGACTACTGTAACTCCATTTTCACTTGCTTCAGCAAAACATTCCTAGATCGTTTAAAATTGGTCCAAATTGCTGCTGCTAAACTCCTGACCATGTCCTTCAAAAGGTCTCATGTAACACTGATTCTGATTGCTCTTCACTGGCTCCCCATCAAATTCAGAGTCCAATCCAAAGTTCTTGTGTTGTTTGTCTGTCTCGGCTTAAAACTAAAGGAGAATGTGCTTTTGAGGTTGTAGCGGCCTAACTTTGGAGCTCTCTCCCTTTGGACCTAAGATCTGTAGATTCTGTGAGCATATAAAATCAGCTCAAGATCTATTTATTTTTATGTAATTTTTCCATTTTCTACTTAATTCTGTTTTTTATTGTGTTTTACATCTGTATGTATGTTTATCCCTTATTTCTTATGTAAATTGCTTTGTGACATCTTTTCTCTTAAGAGGCGCTATAAGTGAAGTCATTTACTTACAACAGTATGGCTTCTATTCTATATCAATACATACCAACACATCTTGGTAGAGGAGCACTCCACATTCTTCGACCACCTCCCAAACAGATTAACTCCGGCGCCCCCTCAAGGCGGTACCCCATATTGCAGGAAAATGATAGCGTGTCTCCAACACCAAAACTGTAGCCGTTTCTCCTGCCGAACCTCGGCATACCAGGGTCCTCACATGGCTCCAAGGTGTATTCTGCAGAAAATAAGGTGAAACTGAATACATAACAAATATAAAATAAATATAAAACAATTTACCAAAAGTCGGTTAGCGCTACGAAATCTTTTAGATTAAAGTTCATGACGAGAAACAAAAAAGATATATTCAAATATATTAAAATCAATACTGTATTTAGCGTTTTTGAGCCACAACTAATAAGTACCTTAAGATGTGAGTTGATAAGAGTCTAAAATCAGACAGCCAATAACTTTCAATTTCAAAGTCCCAAATCCACTTAAATGCTAATAGTAATCTGACACAATAACCATTAAATATTAAATGAAACATACAATAAATTCATTGCCACAATCTCTCTCCATCTCTAAATCTTCCTCTCTCCATTTCTAAAAGTCTCCAATAATCCAGTAACTCTTGTAAAATAAACTCTTGAAAATGTATTCCACTTAAATATAATCTTTGCCCGAGAGCTTGTGTGAACAATTAGCAAACAAATTCAGAGTCTGAGTTGTGCTGAAATACACTTGTAGGGGATTTTATTTTTCTTCTGGCTGACAATGATAATGTGAAATGTATTTAAGAGCATGCTGCAGTATGACACAGCATGTTGACACCTCCCATGTGTAATACATCTGGTAGGCGGTGAAACATCAATCAGAGTAGACTCAGATCTAAGTACTTCTTTTTTGTCTATAAAGATTCTCAGTCATCAAGGTCATAGTTATCAAAAGAGGGATGAATCGAGGGCATCTTGACTTGTAGATACTTGAAGAGGATTCGCCTCTCATAAAAGGAGCTTCTTCAGTTCAAACTGACTGGCAGGGAGTTTCAGGTACTTAATCTCTGTGGGGTCGTTATCAAGGTCATTGATACCACTTGGTTCATTAGTGCTCATGGCTGATGTAACGATGTCTTTTAACGAGAGTCATTGGAGTCACCTGAGGCCTAGTGTTAAATGGCAGTCGTTGGAGTTGTTGCATGAAGCCAAATATAAATGATTGCTAATTCTCCCAGGAATAGATGATATAACAACATTGTACTCCTTTTAACCAAAGTCAATGACAGCGCTGAAAGGGAAATTAAGTAAAGGAATTTAATTTATAAGGGGCAGATTGAATTTTGTCTTAATTATACTCTTTAATCCCTCACTCAATTTTGAATGAGATTGAAGTCACACAACTCTGGATTAGGGTAACATTTGTGACTTGTACACACCCTGAGGAGGCAGCAAAGATCCATCTCCATCTCTTTTTGCATTCAGTTTAATGTTGTGTAACTGAATTATAAAATGTAGGAAGTCAGCAAATATTGCATCAGGCTGCATGCTTCCTCCACTTGTTCTCCATGGTGGTTGACTCATTAGTGAAAAAACACTTTTCTGGTCTTTTTTGTTTTCTTGTATGTTTTTAATTCAGTACATATACCCAGTAGTCCCTGTAAAGCAGTACTGAGACCCCAATCCCTATTTAAATAGCAAATTAAAGCCAATGTTTTAGAAACAGTCTTTGCCAAGTAGCTTGATATGCACAGGAATCTTGACAATTTTCTGACACGGCTGCTGTTAGTTGCACACCACTGATACAGCTTGTCAAAATCTCTAATGACATATTGATGATGTTATACAGGAACTTGATTTTACTGGATCTCAGTGCAGCTTTTGACATTGTTGATTGCTGTATGTTGACTTTTGGAGGCATGTTGTGGCCTGGGTCAGCCCTGCAGACCCCATTTTACTTGCAGTGTATATGCATCCCTTTGAGATGGGTATGGTTCATTATACTGTGACATAACCTGGTACTATAGTGAACAGATTCAAATATACATCTAATTTAACTCTAAAAATATAAAAAAGTTATGTTGTTGTATTATGATGTTTTCAGAATTGCCTAAACTCTGGATCGCAAGCAAGAGGGCTTTTATTAACCAAGTTTTATTGGGTCCCAGTCAGCCTTCTAGTCTCTCTTTCATCATCTGTTACGTATGATCCAATTCAAGATCCTTTTGATTAGTTCTGCAAGGTCAAGCACCCGTCTACATTAGGCTGAATTCATATCTAATCAGGCGTTGCAGTGAAAACACCAGTCCTCCCCTTCATTTGAATGTAGGTAGCGCATTTAGGCTGCGGGGGTGGGAGCTGCAGGGGCACTGCAGTGGAAATCAGTGAGAAAGTTGAACCAGAATCAACTTTTGGAGAAACGCAACCCGACATCACTTTGCGGTGGCCAACCACAAGAGGTAATCACACTGAGTAGAGATGTACAATCCTGCCATCAGGGAGTACAAACACGTTACTGGGAAGAGGGGATGACATTTCTCTTCATTTGATAACATTAAAAGTAAAGTTAGGTTTTGCTGACGGCTTCCAAACTCATTTTGAAAAGGAGAGAGAGAGAGTTCACGTGAGCTGACAGCACCAGAGAGAGGGAGAGACAGACAGTAATGGTGGTTGAGAGTGAATGAAGAGAGTGAGCAGTGGTAGTGAGAAATTTGGTGAAAGAGAGGGATAAAAATTTATTTTCTGATGTTTTAACTGTTAAAAATAAAGACGCCCACACCCCCACCCCCACCTTGCAATACCTGATTTGGTCTGAAAATGGCCTTAATGAGCTACTATAGGGTTAGGGTTACCATACTTCAAACTAAAGAAGATTTAGCTTTTATTGTTGTGACCTGTCAGACCTAAGGGCCCGTGGACACTTTCAAAAAGCCACACTGTTACATATGCCATGTGTCTATATTTTGTGTTACATTTTATACTTTCCTTGCTTGAGGCAAGGCTGAGACAGATCATTTACCACAGTACATTGTATGTACAGTGTATGTGACTTCATCCTACTAGAAACGTTGCTCTTCTATGTTGTCTTTAAAGAGAAGCTATTATTTAACTGTTATGGAGCTTCTTTGCATGAGTTTCTAGGCTGAGCCAATGAAAAATTGATAAGGGTGTTACTGCTTAATGGTTTTTCATTTTGCCTGGTTTGGATTTACAAACTTTCATTAGTTCTACAGTATCATACTGACTTGTTCCAGTACGTGAAGGAAAGGTTGGGGGTAAATGGAAACTAGACCTTGTTGAAGAATAATAGTACAATATGACTGTTGTTAAGTCAATTACCAGAGAAAGTTATATTGAAGCCCTCATATGAAATAGAAAAGTCAGAGATGAATCGTAGTTGGGCTTTGAAGTTGCCATAGAGACCAGCATTGATGTTGCTAGGCAACTCATTGCCGGTCAGGCGAGCCAGTGGTTGCAGGAAACTCCCATTCTCAGTAACCAAGAGGTAGTCGTGTTGGTCCTCCAGATGAAAAGAACTGAATTGAAACTGGACTCCTATTAGATTCAAGGAGAGAGACACAGACATGAACAACAGACTGATATAATGTATGAAACAATCAGTAAGCATTATTTTACAGTCCGATTACAGCAGATACAAATTGTGCACTACAGCTTACATGAAAGTTGTAATTGTAACATTAATTTTCATTGTAATCTATGAGTGGCATTATAGTATCTCTTGTTTTCAACCAACTACTCGGTATACAGTACATACATTGACAACTGCAAAAACCTGAAGTTGAAGTTTGTAGTTACAAATTACTTGATGTGTGAATGTGTGTGTGTGTTCTTAGTACATCTAATGCTGCACTGATGTGTGTGATTTGCTACTTTCTCTCACTCTGTCTCTCTCTATTAAGGAGTGTGGATCAGTGTGCATCTCTTGCCTTTCCCATGGCTGACTTCAACAGTCCAGGTACAGTTGAGAGATGAAGGGTAGCTGTCTGGATAGCCGGGGCTAAGGATGGTTCCCCAGGGACCTCTAACATCTCCGCCACATAGAGCTGGATAGATTGAGAGAGACAGAGTGGGAGAGAGAGAGATATGAGCAGAGACAGGGGACAGAGGCAGATAGAGGGTTAGGATCAGATAGTTGATAGCTAAAACGGATAATGTTTCCCTGTGGACCTTTAATACCACTTCTATAGTACACACACACAGACACACACAAACACACACACACACACACACACACACACACAGACACACACACACACACACACACACACACACACACACACACACTAGATTATTAGGATAGAGATATCTGTATGTACTGACAGTTGTGTATCTTGTCATCCATTAGGAAATGTTTGAATGTGTATTCCCTGAGAGCTTTGCTTTAATTGTTTAAGCTTGACTTTTCTCTTTTATTCTGTCGCACAAAAGTGAATAATGACGATGATGGATTATTCCCTATTTATATATTTTCATGTCCCTGAAAGTAACAAACATCTGGTTATGAGTGCTGCATGGGTGATTGTAGTAACTAAAATTATGAAAATGGACTTGAATCCAGTTGCCTGAATTTTAATTATGCAATTATTCTTTCAGTGGTGTATAAGACAGTTCTTCCAATACATCAACTGTAGGTCAGCATGTGTGGTAGAGGTGATGACAGTGATCTCTGAACTGGTACATACTCAGCAGAGAGAAACCATTTTCAGGAAACACATCCTCATAATTAAACGACAGTATAAGTCTAAATTCAGCTGGCAAAAAATTACCATTAATTACATTTATGCCATCTCGCAGCCATAATGCACTCCAGAACAACATAATTGGACCATAATATACTGCTTTTGAAAACCTTTAGAAATCACTGTTTCAAATCATCATCTTATATGATTTGACAATGATGTAGTTCAGTGGCTTATAGGCATGGGCAAGTTTAAAAGTGGGAGGGCCATCTTTTCCCAGAAAAACTGACTTATGAAAAGTTAAAATAAAAAAGAACAAACAGACAATTGCCTGTCCAGTGCACAAAATGGCAACTAGACATAAACATACACAGCACGACAGTGTTAACCTCGACAGAAATCACGCATGTAGGCTAATGTATCCCCTGTTCATTCGTTATACCCTACTGTCATTGTTGCTTCAGTTATGGTTATGAAACACAATATCTGTACATTTTTACAGAAATCTGCTCTATCAAGAAAACTGTCCATACCACTTTGATTCAAAGCACCTTGATTTTCCATACTTGACTATGCTGAGAAATACATAGAAATTTGGCTGTGAATGTGGTTCATAAATGGCACACAATGGCCCACAATGGCCCACTGCGTGAATCCATGGTGGCAAGGACATGATTTCATTTGGAGAGGTTGGGGTGCTGACTATTAAACACCCCCTCTACAAAAAATGTTTGAGTTCATTAAATACTTGCAGCGATTCCACCGCAGCAAAAACCAAAAGCGCGTCTCCCCATTGAGAGAGATGCTGTGTGCATATACAAATGAGGCACAGCAGTACAACTTGGTTGATTATTAAAATCTCCAGACACGCTGACAGGATCGGTCAGAATCTAATGTTAATTAATACTCTGTGTTCTTCTGCACATCTAAATTGTCACACACACAATCCAGGTTCATACAATGAAATTGTTTGAAGTAAAGCAGTCTTCCTCCTGATAAATCCTGAGTCCATCACAGCTGTCTAAAAGATATTTCAGTAACTAAAAGTTTAATTCTGTTTCCTCTGGAGAGTTTCCTCTGTCCTGTCAAGTTCATAACTACAGTTTTTAGTAGTCAGGTTACTGGAAACAATTCTAACCAGCATGTGTCTGTGAGCAACGTGTCTTTTCCCCATTCCACAATCTTTATGTGCAGAGTCTATTTTTGCTGGACTGGCTCGACAGAAGAAGAAAAAATACAACAACACAAATGGGCCTATACTCTGCCAGCCACCTGTATTCTGCAGCACCCACAGTAAACGTGCTTCCCACAGGTTCGGATGAACCCCTATCAGGCTGACTGGGAGAAAGTGCTTTACTGCCAGGGAGTGAGCAGCTGGGCTGACCTCATTGTGGGCTGATGAGTCTGGCAGACTGTGTTAATGGAGGCAGAGAAGTTTCCTCTTCCTCAACGTTTTTTCAAATAACACATAAAAAGGTTTGTTTGACCATTGTTGTAGAGTTAATGTTACATCACCTGAGAAGCAGGTAGTGTAAGAACTACAGGAGTTACAGTCCGTTCAACAGTTCTGTTAATCAGACAACAAATTTAACACACATCAAGTCAACAAGAAATTAAGTTTATATTGATTGATTTCCATATATTTATTATACTGATATATAATATATATTTATCGTTACAAAATGTATTTTGATGAAACTTGGCTGGGTGGGCCAGTGCTGCCTAGGTCAGTTAATGACTCCATGCCTGCTGTTTAGCAGTTTAGACACAAAACCATGTGGTTAAGGTTGGGGAAAGATCATAGTTTGGGTTAACATGAAACATCATGATGCAATGGCTGTTGTTTTTTTAAATGTCCAGCTCAAAACATGACACTCTGGGTTGCAAATGGGACGCTAACAGCTGTCTCCTGCAGCTTTAATTTTTTCCAACCTTCAGTTCTGTCCTACTCTAGTATTCCTTGCTTTCATTGGTTAGGTAGGTTTTGACTTTAGGATCGACATGGTTAGGGTAAGAATATATAAATATTGACATAATTTGAATGGCGTCAACTACACGAGTCATAATTACTACAGCTGCTATATGTTTGCCAGCCTGAATTTTACACCTATACCGTCGATTTTCTTGTGAGGACAGGCTGGCTCTCGCTTACTTACGGCAGCACTGTGAATAGCTTGGGTTCAGGCGAGGTTTGCTTGCATCCACATTCTGAAAGTGTTAAAATGTTTTACATTTTCTCTACTTTCTTCACTACAGCATATTCATTAAAAGTTTCAATCTGCTAATACCTTCCATACTCCAGTGACTTACCATAACTGCCAATTTGTCCCCATGATCATATTCCTGTGTAAGTTAAATATGTACTATATTTGAAGGCACATTTGATGTATTATCACATCTGGTGTACAATGTTAAGAATCAGTTGACAGTTGGCATTTTTATCATTAATTCTGCAAGAGACAAATGAATAAAACATACAGAAATCTAATATATTCAGTAGATGTATTGTGAGCCAAACGATGTGACAAAGAAGTGGAGAAAAACAAAGTTATTGGAGTAATTTGCAAAGTTGCTTGCTATATAAAAAGTGACCATCTAGACAAAAAAGGTGTAATTTATCTAATTAAGAAATGTGGGACATTTGAATCCCATTTGTAAGATTTGGTTGCCTGGGGACATACTCTCTGAGCTCTGTTTTCAGGAAGAAAACCAATACACAAAATCTAACAAATGTGCATAATGTGCAAGAACCATAAAATGTCTTTTATTTCTGAAATCTATCTTCTGGTAATACAATTTGATTTCAAGTTATTCAAGGCAGTAGAGCAGTGAAGCAATACAAATGTTTCTTAGAGACTATTTAAAACATTTTGAACCTCACAGTGCGGCCCCAGGATGACCCTGCAAGTTCTGCACACGGTTGAGCGGTACACATTGTTATGCAGCCAGGGACGCTCAGAGTTGAAACCAGGTCCTCAGAAAAGCTTGGTCAAATCTGTTGCTCATTCTATGCATACTAATGCATGGAATGAGCTGGTGCTTCATTCCTGCTCGCTCCAGTTGGTTCATCTTACAGTTGGACAACTTGCCTGTCATTTTCCTTTACAATAAACCTATAATATGGCATAACATTACCTTAAAAGTGCAATGGTGGCAGAGCAGTTGGATGGCATGATTAGGGAACAGCTCAAAAAGTTCTGCTTAAGTGTCCTTGAGCAGGACATTGTACCATAATCACTGCTGACAAAAGCGACAACTGCAAAAAACAGACGAGTCACATATTGAAAATGTACTCAATCCACAACAGAGCATCAGTATCTTCAGACTTAACCACCACAGTTTTTATAATATCAGCATTCCCCCCAAAACAAGGCTGAATGAGTAGTGAGAACATTTCCAAACTAAACAAATACATCGATGCAAGCAGGCATGTGTACACATATGCACACAGACTGTATACACACAACCTTACAGTACATACTCACTCATGCACACAAGCTTGCACGCCGACACACACGCAGACACACACGAAGACACACACACAGACACACACACACCCAATGCTATTAATTATTAATACTTTTCTGCAAGGAAGCTCTTAATGTTGACTGCTGAGGTATGTGAGGAATCTGAAAGACTGCATTACATTTCAATCTCTCCCAGTTGTTTCTCTTTGTCCCTATCTTGCCCTCTTTTTCAATTTACCTTTTACATATCCTTCCACCTTTCACTGTCAGTAGGTTTCCTCTCTGTCTTTTTTCTACATCTGTATAAAAGGTGTTGAGTGATTCTACAATAACGTCAGTCTTTGGACTTTAAAAAACATTTATACCTTGATGCATTTATGACTGGAAATGGATACTTATTTAGATCATTATTTAAATATAAATAATACATAAACTATTTTTGTTCAACATCTAGAAATGTTTAGAATGTTCTATTTAGTCAAGGTGCTAATGTACTTCTTTCAAATTACATATCACATTTACTTTTGTCTTTCCGCACGTGCAGTTTGAGCATTTCTCAAACACAAGGTTCAAGGTTGAGTGAGTTTCTTTTTGTACTGTCTTGCTTGAATTCATTGCATACTACTTATCAATCATTAGGCTAGATAATTTCTGTTTTTTATGTTTCTGTATTTGTTGTATGGATACATACCATGTAAACACAGGTATTCAGTTCACAAATCCTGGCCAGCATGCCTCCTCACAGGAAACCACTGCCAGTCCCAGCAACTGTGCAATTTAAATGTGGTTAACAAGCAAATGAGCCAACAAGCCGAACCAAGCAAGCTGCCACAAAACTGATGCAGCATTGTCGTTTCTTTCTTTCATCCGCACTCCACCATGATTGGAATAAGAGAGAGTGAGAGAGTGATAAGATAGATAGATAGAAAAAGGGGGTGGGGGTTGGGGGTAGAGAGATGGAGAGAGAGAGAGAGAGAGAGATTATCCTTCTCCTTTCTCCCTTCATCCACTCCCGCGCCCTCTCTCACTCCTTGATTTGAGAGAGAAGAGAGAGGAGGTGACAGCCAACACAGGCTCTCGTCAACCTTACCTCAAACCTTCCTGTGTTCATGGTTCACACAGGAGAGAAGGTGACAGGAGGCACATGGATAAAAGCACTACACACACAGCCACAAGTACACATAGAGGATGTGCTGACATATAGTGCACATGGGGGCGCGCGCGCGCGCACACACACACACACACACACACACACACACACACACACACACACACACACACACACACACACACACACACACACACACACACACACACACACACACACACACACTCACACACACACACTCTACATGCCCACATATCTCTAATCTTCTTTTCAAACCATCCTCAATCAGCCACAGTAGCCGTCACTGCAAATTGCCCCTGTGTGCTTCAAAGTGTGTGTATGTGTGTGTGCACCCACATGTGTGTGTTTGCGATTCAACTAGTGGTTTTGTCGCAGAACAACATGTTCTAAGTGACTCAGCTCTCCATAGAGACGGCAGACTCTACTGCTGATCTTTCACACAAATGAAATAATAACAAAATCTGTGGACTTATCTTACCTTTCATCATATATTTTTTTTTACATGAATCTGATTACAAGGGAAGTCATTTCATTTCATGGATATTTCATTTTGGAACAAATATCCTCATTTGTAGCATAAATTGTTTGTGCAAGATGATGAGCAAGTCTGCAGTAAAGTTGACCTTGCCATGTCAGAATGTCCTCGAATGTGTCATTGTCCAGATGAAATGTTGTGTTGCATTTGATGTACTGTCTTTGCACTAGAATAATGTGAAACAGTTTGGTCTTACATTTATATATGTAAAAAAAAGTCAATAGCAATGTATATATTAATACATAATAATTATATATATATATATATATATATATATATATATATATATATATATATATATACTAATATATGATAATTTATATTTTAATGTGAGGAAAGTACCATTATCAACTAAGTACCATACATTAGTACTTTCATGAGCTCCTATAATTATGATGGAGAATGTGTCAATATCTGTCCTATATTTTCAGTGTGGTAAATCACATCTTCCTCAACATGCCTCTAATTACATGATCTTTTCAGTTATTTACCGTCACATGTAGGTAAAGGGTGGCTCCACCAGTGGTTCTTTTCACATACTAGCGGCTCTTCATGGCTGAGTCTGTAGCCAGAATCACAACCAAATGACACTGTGGATCCTATGGAGAAGTCCTGTCCATACCGAATACCATTGACAGGGATACCAGGGTCCAGACATGAGTAGCTGTCCACTGTGACACCTGAAAAACAAAAGGGGTATAATGTCTGAGGTGGTATTCAGCTTTATTGTGTTTGGTTTTGCTGATCTGCCTAATCGATAGCTCAGGTGGTCTGACAGGTTTGTCTGGTGGGATCATTCACACTCAAAATGAGGGAAGTCAGAGACATTCTGTGAAAAAGTTTTTCCCCTATATACTATAGATGGACAAGCATAGAGGATAATATATTGTGCTCATGAATGCATATCTGAATGTGTATATGCATAAATGTACTGTATTAGTTTTCTGACTTACTTTCATATAATATTTTGAAGCCAGCATTCGATCGGCTGCTATCAGTGGTAAAGAACAGATACAGAGAATTGGTGCTGCTGAACAGGAACTGTGGCACCTGGGTCCCATTAAAAGATCCAATCAAAGGAGCCACGACGTTGGGTCCATCGTGGATCTCGAGGAAGTCATAACCCAGCTCTGTCTGGAATCTGTGAGACAATACCAGAATAAACACATACATATATTTTATCAGGACTTTGATGCTGATATCTTATTTTGTCAATGTCGTCAATGACAAAAAATGACAGAAACATCTATGGTCTTCACAAAATGGTCTGTTTGCTGTATTCATTCCTCATTATTTGTGACTGAATGACTTTGATGCCCAATAATCCTTAAAACCTGATACATTTACAAATTAAATTTAGCTTTAAAATAACTGTTGGAGAAGAAACATTCACAACTTCAGCAATAAAAATCGTACTAGTACTTGTTCATTTTTTTTTGTGAACATGCTACAATAGGACAGGATTCAAACTTTAGGAGAGCCAGTCTTTAATGGTTTTCAAGCCGTCTAAAGGTTGTTCTAGTCAGTATCGTTAAATGCACTTTACAAGGAAATACATTTGGAACAGAAACTCAAACCAATGAATATGATTTTAAAGGACCCTCTAAATTAGGGGTCAGCAACCTTTTCGATATGAAGTGCCATTTTCAAATTTTCTTACTAATGAGTGTGCAAGGGGCTCCAGATTCATTTCAAAAGTGTAGGTTCCAAAAAGTTTATGTGTGTGTTAGGGCCTTTTCATACTTTCTGCATTCTACGTCCACAGATATCTGTGAACTTGAACATGAATCACTGACCTACATACGGTTCCATTCATACTTTATGGAGTCTGCAGACACAGACGTATTTTACTTGCGCACTTGTAAACAGGGCTGCAGCGTGATAACTTACCAGATTTATCCAGTGTTTTTCTGCCATTAAACACAATAATCTGTAACAATTAACATATTTGCTGGATCGTATTTCATTCCACGGATCTTTAATTGTATTCTATCCGTATAGGCAACGTGCATACCAAGTTTTTAATTAAACATTTTTCTCCCACAATCAAGACATTGTAATTATATATGAGCACTATCCAAGAATGCTGCCATCCTTATGAAAACATCCACATCTGAGTTGAAATCATTAACCCTGCCAACCTTTTTTACTCCATGTGGTTACATATTATATGCAGTTCTCATTTCAGGATACTGCTTTCAATGACATCCCCTCATTTACAAAGTGTTGCAATAGCAGCAAATGTCAAAAATGGAGAATTAAATGTAGCAAACAGAAATGTGAGCACTCTACAAGAATGTTGCCATGTAAAAAAAATCTGCATCTGAGATGAAAAAAAAAAGACCAGGACAAAGAGCTCCATTATGCAAAAACATTTGTGCTACAAATGAACAGATGCCCACCAGTCAGTACGATCCCTGGCCCTGCTTTTCTTTGCAGTCATTTTACGTTGCACACAAGCTTCATAGTGGTCAGTTGTCAAATGCCTGCGGGAGGGGCTGAGCATGCTCTTCACATGTGAGAATGTCTGCTAACAAAGATAAGTTGAGCCAAAATTTGTCAGCAAAGCCAATGCAATGTTCTTGAGACAGCTAAACTTCTCCAGTAGAGATATCCAGCAGGTGAAGATCCAAGTTCCGTGATCATGCCCTGCTGTGGTTTCAAGCTGTTTCCGTGGGTCTGAAAACTTTGTCACCCACAGTGTTGAGCTCTTCAGCTCAATCAGCTACATTACCATGTCCTGTGTATCCAGCCAGTCTGTCAGAGATAAATCCAGACAAATCTATCGGATTTGATCAAGAAAGAGGATGTGGGCCCATACTTCTTAAATTCCGCAAATCGTGTTCTGAATGCTGACTCAAACCTGCTGATTGTATTTTCAAATTTTTTTGTTCTATTTTCAAAGTGAACTTGCCTTCCAATTTATTTAGCACACAGTCTACTGCTGCTTTGAACGGTTGCTGCACCTCCGTGGCCGCCATGCTGGATGTAAACAGAGTCGCTCTACAGTCGTCATCGCCTTGAGCCCGACTCCCTGTTCTGTGATTGATTCCCTATTTTGTCTTGGTGGCCATGCTAACTTTCTCAGCGAAGTGGAATGTTGCTGGAAAGAGAGCACGGGTTTACCCAGGCTACCTAAATACATGGTTAGAAGGCAATTGCAGAGTTTGGTTTCCACTGGCTCTGAGTGAAGTTGCGGAAAGTGGAGGTAACAACGTTGCTTGAAAAAATTGCCAGATTTCCAACCAAAGCCACCCATGTATCCAACATAACCAAAACAGTTTCACAACCCACTTCTGGTCTATGAGTACTGGATAGTCTTGGCCTGGTTTCCTGTGTTTTTCAGCATGGAAGGTCTTTAAGGCATCAAGGCAGCCAACAAACCAGTCCAAAACTTTTTGGCAGCTTAGCCACCTAACCACTGAGTGGAGAGGGATATGTTTGTATGAACAGTCCGTTTCCTTGAGCAGGGACTGGAACTGTTTGGGTGTCAGAGCGGATCGAATAACTATGGAAGTCAACATTGACCATTGTAGCCAGGATCTCATTAAGACCTGAATTCTTTTCACTGTGGTTTTCTTGGAGTATTATGCAGTGGAGTTTCATCATGGGGTGATTGATGTGATGTGTCACCATCTGTTGCTAAAAAATCGTGCTAATGTCAATCCCTTGTTCATTAAAATGCTCCATAAAAACATGTTGTCACATTTTGTTGTTTCAGGCATTGGTTTTAAGAAGCAGAGCTCCTCCCTTGCAGTCAAATCACAGTGTCTTGCCATGACAGCCAAATGTGGTTTATTTATTATTTTACATTTATTGCTAGTGTGCCAGTGGTTAAGCTACTGCATGCCAATGGTGGCACCATGCCTGAGGTTGCTATTCACAGCTAAGAGAATTTATACAAAACAATATAAAACCAATAATACTCTGCCCTCCTGATCAATAACTCTCAGTATTAATTATAGCCTATAAAATCTGATTATTGTATTCTTGGTGAACCCCCATTAACTATAATCTTGTAAATCTTTGCTTGTCCAAAGTAATAGATGGTGATTCTGATGCATCAGTGCACTTCCACCAGTTCAGAGCTCTAATATGGAGGATCAAAGAATTATTCCACCCACCTGTCAAATGTGATTTTGATGGAGCGACCAGGTTCTGATTCAATCACCCACTCACAGCTGAGGGAATCTTTGTAGTAACCAGGCCACCCTGGAGACAAAATCACTCCACTGGGGGCTGAATAGTGGCCTCCACATGGAGCTGGAGGAGGAGAGGGGAAAGAGAAAGGAAAGTGTGGGAAGAAAAATTAGAGATGATTTGATTCAAAAGTAAAGTCTAAAACCAGCTTGATGAGTGAGTAAAATATAAGAAACTTGCACTTTTATTTAAATTAATCTTGTTGTCTGATAAACATTGATTTAAAAACAAAACAAAACAAAAAAAACCCAAAACAAAACTGTGCACAGATGGGAAATATCTGTTTCTTTAGCAGTTAAAATGCACTACTATCTTCACCAGCTCACTTTCTCTCATAGCCTCTTTGGTCCTGGAAAATATATTAATCAGTAAAGTTGCCCTAAAACCCAAACATTTGCTTAAAGATGCAAAAGTGCTCAATAGAGCTGAGGGGAACAGCAGATTTGGATGCAACAATCTTGAACATACTTAGAATAACTTTGTATGCAACAATCAGGTCATAGACTAATGGACACATGCATCATTAGATTAGTTCTACTGCATGTTCATTAAAAATACAGATGGACTGCATGCTCTGTTATTCTCTTTCATTAATGAAAATAGAGATATACATAATTGTGCCATACACAATATCTTAAATAGCATGCACAACAAACACCAACACTTAAAATAACACAAACAATCAAGCATATTCATGATGATCATTCATAACTCTAAATAAGAATTAGGAGAACTTTATCTGCTTTTAAAAGGTTACATTAGACAGGAAATAATGTGTTCCGGCCTTTCATATTTTATCTGGTTCAGATTTTAACTTCTTTTTGAAGTGTATTTGTTCTGGTTGGCACACCTTGAATACACATGGTTTTTCCATCAAAGTAGTTATATATGATTAATTGTATGATTAATAGTAGCTCCTGTATTACAATTATCTTCAGTTAATTATACCCGCTCTAGAAGATGTAGTGTAGTGTGTAAAGTATACTTTTTATTCCATTTAAGATTAACAGGTCAAAGTCAAATGTCTTTTTTCTGTACTTTTATACAAAGTGTTGATTGGACTCTGCACTAATGCTACCTTGACAAATTATTATATATTTTAATGGTGATATAATAAATGAAAATATTATAGTCAGGAATGGGTTTAATTATAATATATATAATTTAAACAGTAATCATATATTAAATAGCAGCAGTCACAGTGGAGACATGTAACAACTAATGCAAAGACATTTCTTGACTTCCCAAAGTAGTGGCTGTGGTTCCTTGTAACTACAACATACAAATATGATAAATGTGTCCAATTATATCTAACATTTATATTAGGGCTGTCAATCGATTAAAATATTTAATCACAATAAATCTGACCATCCATAGTTCATTGCAATTAATCGCAGATTAATCACCTATTTTTGTCCATTTAAAAATGTAATCTCTAGGGACATTTTTCAAGTTTTAATACTCATATCAACATGGGAGTGGACAAGATGTGCTTGCTTTCTGCTAATTAATTGTTGGAAATCACAAAACAAATGACAAAGATTGTCCCTTCACATTAACAGTAATTACTAATAATTGATCTTGTCGACAGACCAATCTGACAGGGCTTTGAAGCTGAACTTGCCATTCACAATACTTTTTTCTTTATTGATTGTTCCTTCCTAGTTGCAATCTAACTTAATGCTAAAGGGTTAAAGTTTAGCTTAAAAATCAACCTCCTTCATGTTTTCCAGAACATGAGTGCATAGAGCCTACATGTACACCCTCTGATGAGAACATTTGCATCACACAGACCCTTGCAGACCCTTGCCTACTCATGGATGCAGAAAGTAACAGATTAAATTAACACACCTCGTCGTCATTCCAGACAAGGAGAGTGAGATGTCTCAGTCATATTTCAGAAAAATCTCTTTCAACATTCGTTTCAACATTCGTATCTCATTATGTGATATAGAGGCTCCTGTATTGCCAGACAAGCTTAACTCAAAGACTAGTCATTAACACAGAGCCAGTTAGATAGACATATTCAATACTGAACCCACGCTCAATACTGTATAAGATAGTGTAGGCGCAGTACATCCAATTTGTAGAATCTGGTGAAAGTGTGAGGTGTTGTCCAGTTTAGCCACACATATCTCTGAAACAGTGCCCAGGATGTAACCATATCAAGAGTGGAATGAGCACACAGACCTACAGGGGGTTGCAGCGCTTTGCTATTATAGGACATGTCCCCACTATCCAGTGTGAAAAACACCACTTTACAAGAGGTTTTCCCAAATGTGTAGCTCATGACAAACAGAGGTGCTCTTATTTTCTGAATCAAGCTGTTTTATCAACATAGGTGCGTAATTGTCGCACTGGCCAGAGTGCATTTAGCCATTCATACTCCTGGAAAAAGGAGGAGGATAGAGAGCTGACGGCTCAATAGGGTATTTTGATAATGCCGGGTTAAAACCTTTGGCTTAAAACCCCCCATTAAAAACTGCATACAGTATATGAGGGGTTCACTGACAATGCATGGATGACTCATGCATTTTGCAGAGGCCAACGTGAGTGATATACCTGTTTTAAAGAAGAGCATCTTAAGCTCTACCTGTTGCAAAGGCTCAAAAGGGGGTTGACAGCACATACCACTGATAAATTATTTGGGGCTGTTAAATTTCTTTGGCCTGCCGAAATCATTGTGGACTACTTTGTGTGGTGAACGTGAGATGCCAGCAGAGGTTCAACCTAGGGCAGGTGGGAGAAACCTTCATCTTCCACGTCGACCTAGTATAGCGCCAGTCCTCCTTGGATAGGGTTCTCTCTTGCCAAGCTCATTGGGTTTCAGTTAGCGTGGTGATGGTGTCAAGTTCTTAAGAAATGACTACGGACAATGGATGAAAATTAGCACACACAGCTAATTCTGGCTTATTTACAACATCTTGTCTGTCAAATAAACAAATATAATAAGATAAAATAAATAAAATAAGTTGTTGACTCATCCCATGGAGATGGTATGTCCCTGGGGGCTCTAAGCTAAATCCTGGGTGGGGCATTTAACATCTGTCACCAACAGGCTAGCTTGGTGCGCTAGCCTCCATCAGTGTGTGATGATGGAGGGATGTGCAAAATACCAAAGTAGCTGGGGAAGTTGCAGCACTAGCACCCAGCACATGCAGAATGGGTGTCTGTCTCAGCCATTTTGTTGCCAAATGTGCACGCCTTAGCTGGTGACTTGACCTCGTCCATGGTGAGGGAAGGTTCAGGCTCTGTCATTGAGTCGATTTCATTGTATATGACAAGTGGTAAGCAGTTAGTATGGGGCTAGGACACACAGTACCTACTACTATTTGGTGACAGCTCAGCTACTAAACTCAGATAGCTATGCAGCGCCAGGCACTGTTAAGCAGCCAAATGGTTAGCTTGCTCTATGAAATGTGTTTGTAGTCTGTTATCCACATCAACCATCTGAGAGTTTTCTTCTGGTAGCGAGAAGAGGTTTAAGACTGAAATGAGAACATTACATAAGGCTTTTATAGAGAGAGGAAGTCCCTCCTCTAGGGAAGAATGTCACATCTGTCTGCCAGTCAAGAATGGCCTAGTGTAAAATAGCTTCTGGGGGACAGTGCAGAAAGGGTGTCATATAGTGAAATACCAAAACAAATATTGAGAGAGATCGACAGGTGAGGCAAAGGGCCATCAACACATAATCTTCTTATTCTTCTTTTATGGCGGTTAGCATCTAGTTTATTGGTGCCTTACCACTACCTTCTCTTCTAGTGGATCAGACAATAGACTTACAATTTAAATACCCATAACAGAAACATTAATAGCAAATTAGTGGTTTTAAAATCAATCTGTACTAACACGTTATTGTCACATTCACTTTGACAGTCCTAGCTCTCTACCCACGTAGAGCTAACAAGAAAGGGTTTTATATACTCATATACTATTGCAGAAAATATTTGTAAGCTAGTGGCTGTGCAGCAGAGTATTAACAGTTATTTCCCTGGACATTTAGGTTAACTGACCACCTCCACTGTTTTTTCCTTCAGCTGTGCTGACAGCAGATAATTTCCAATCTTTATGCTGCAGTAATGATGATATCTTGGATGACACATAGTTCCCAAGTTAATAGTTTAATCAGCAATCTAGTCAATATTTACCTTCGCATTTAGGGATTGGCCCACTCCACATGACTTTTCCTCCTTCTAACTGACAGGAGATGGTCTCGGTTCCATGGCTTTTGACGAAACCAACTTCACAGACCACAGAGATGGAACTGCCAAGCTGGAAACTGTCTCCAAAGCGGCGAGCGTTGATGGGAATGCCAGGGTCTGGGCACTCATTATGGCCAAATGCTGGGGTAAAAAGTTACAAGGAGGCACAGATATGATTGGGAAGATATTGGAGATTGGTTACTCACAGAGAGAGACAGACACATACGGTACACAAGGAATATTATTAGAGAATATGACACCTATACTTTACAGGCACTCATAGGCTACATTTTGCTCATCATTTTGATCTTTCTGAGAACCAGTCATAGATTCATTGCTGCAACATGATGTCTTGTTCAGTTCTGGCCAGGAAACATCTATAAATGTCTCCTGTAATCTGTTCGTTCTGTATTCCAGTCATGTCTTTTTTTTACACTTTTTCTGATATTGGTCTTTTCTCATGCGAGAGTATATTTGCACTGTGTTTGGGTTGGATGTAACTTCTGATAAAACATGCCTGCTTCAGGACATGACCTGGCCCATTGGATTATAAGGCTGTCAAGTCCAACTTTGAAATGTCATGTTTTCCAGCACACCAACAATATGGTATGAGCATGCAACAGACATGATGAAAAATGACAACTGCAGTGACCCATAAAATAAAAAATGTTATATGTGAACAATATTTGCTGAAATCACAGATAGACTACAAGAAACTTGTGGACATAACCCTTGAACAAACAACAGTATGATGAGAAGATCAATTTTCTATATCTTTTCTATATCTAAAGTACACAAATATGCTTTCCAACAAATCCAAAACTACTTTATGTACTGTGCAGTTGTATCCTGGTGTCTGACAAGCTAGTCATCAATTCAACTAAGACTCACCTTGGTTTTGATCAGTTACAAAAGTTTTCACAGCTGCCAATTTTACATTGAAGAGTGAACTTCTGAAATGCTAACTGCTGCTAAAACCTTTATGTCTTGGTTTCTATTTTGACAGGTTTAAGACACAAGAAACTGTTTAAAAGGACCGTTTTTTATTTCCTGGAAGGTGTACTGTTTCACTTCTGAACAAAAGTAAGCTAACAGTTTCCGCTCACTTCAAGTCTTTGTGCTAAGCAGGGCTAATTACATCCTGGATGTCGCACAGAGATGAAAATATCAGACAACAACCAATTTAAAACTTCAAAAAAAGTGTTCTGTTAACGCATTTCTTTCCACATTTTCCTTTGTTCTGCAACCTACACCCCTATTCTTAGCTGCTGTAATAACCACATAACCCTTCTATCAATAAAATGTGCTATTTGTCTTTCAGTGTTGTTAAAGCCTCCAGTCTGATCTAACATCAGATCTACCTTCTTGTGTTTGAAAACAGCTTAATTCTAAAATGAAACATCCACTATTTAAAAGGGCAAAAATCATTGCTATAAATAAACTTAGAATGAACTACTTGTAAGCCATTTTAACATTGTTTAGAAAATGGTTTGAGTTTTGATTGTGACAAATTACATTTATGTCACAAAATGGTTTAAAGTTGGATGGATATAGGATAGCATATAGGATATAGGATGGAGTTTCACAATGAAACCACCTCACCCATAATTCAAGCATCAGAGGTCTAGGCTGAAAGTCATGCATAAAATTCATATATGGTTATATGAAAAGTGCTGCTTTATAACTTCAAAATAGAACAATGCGTCAGCCTCAGAGTCTCTTGCATTATTCTGTCACCAAACAAAAAAAAAAAGATCTTAAATCACATTGTTGTAACCATGTATCAAACTTCAACTAGGAAATGTAACCCTATTTTGCAGCAGAACAAATAAAACTGTATTGAAATTGAAATTTAAAAAAAATAAATAGGAAAATGACATACTGCTATAAGTGATATTAAATCCTCTTCCTGACATGGAGTGATCAGCTTGAAACTCTAGCCTCAATGTGTTGGTATTGGACGTCAGATGGGAAGGACTCTCAGCTCCAGAGAACCTCCCGATGACACCGGCATCATTTGTCTCACCATCTTTCACTGTTAGGGAATCGTAGGGTGCCTCTAGGTCAAAGTCATTAAAGGCCAAGTGGATTCTGGATCCTGGCTCTGATTGGATGAGCCAGACACAGTTCATGTTGTTCCCATAGCCTTCTGGGTAATCTGGGGAGAGGACAGTGCCTGAGGGAGCTGTGAAGTTGGACATGCAGGGGACTATGGGAAGAAGACCATTACAGAGGCAGAGACAAAAAGAAAGAGAGGGACACAGTCAGAGAGGGGGAGAAATGGAAATTTAGGAGAGGAAAGGGAGGAGGGGGAAAGAGATACACAGATATTTTTTTTTTCTGTTAAATATTCATCTCCATAGCGTCATCGGTCATCATCTGCTCCAGGCCATAATAAACTCTGTACTGTCACCATGGTGACAGGTCAGATTGAATGTTATCAACATCACAGCAGAGCATATGACATGGTTTTTGAGAAATTCTTTCCTCTGCAGCCATGTCCCTGAACATTACCTACAAATAGTACTTTAATGTAATACTTACATATGCATATGGGGATGTTTGCCGACCACTGATTGTTGTCTTGGCAGGAGATAGTTCTCTCTCCAATCAGCTCGAAGCCAAACTGGCATTCAAACCTAAGAATCCCTCCATTTGAAAAACTGTCCCCTTCCCTTATTCCATAGAGAGGAGTTCCAGGGTCGCCACAACTCTCCTTGTCTATTTCTGTAAAGACACAGTTTCAAAATTGGATATTAACATATTAACATCTTTGTGGACCTTCGTTAAGTCTGGAGATATTTGTATTATTCTCCTAGTAAACAAATCCTGTCAAAAGACCAAAACTAATAATGAATTTAATGGATTCCTGTTTACAATCGTTGTCTGTGTTGCCAAAAACCTAATGTGGCCTCAAAATCATCATTGAATGCCTCCATTGCACTGGTTGACACATTTCTTCGTTAAAATGAACATACACAGCCCTGATGTAAGTACTCACAAGAGCACCAAATGTATACTAATACAAAATATCCCCACACAAATTCACTATATACTCCTGTTAGATTACTGTTTGGTAGGTCTTTTTGAAAAATTAAGTATACTGTATATTCATGTTTTACTGTAGTTTTAAATATTACATTGAGACCAAGCAGTGGGCTGAGAGTCACAACTGGCTGGGGAAAAGATGGACTAGGTTATTGTGGGTTTTGGAGCTCTCATGGGATTTGTTGAAAATTATAATATAGAATATCAACTTCTTAATACTTCAACATGGATCTTAACTTAAGATTTGTGGACACTGTATCTCTATCAAAAAAAAGACATACAGCGGTTGGCAAAATAAAGTTAATTGCATAGAGTAGAAAAATTAAGCTGCTTAATCAAAACTAAAAACATTGGCATAAAGGTGCATTGTAATGTGTCAGTTATTAACATTTGTCAGCTGGGAGGTAATTTGTCAAAAAGTAATATTTGTTAGGAGGAAAATATTCATGTTGAAAATGAACAGTGTTCACAAGTAAAAACAAGGTGGAGTGACACATGAGAAATATACAATAGACTGTGCCAACTGGCATGCAGGCTTGTAATGCTGACCTGAGGTGCAGTATGTTCAGTATGCTCACTTCAAAATATGTTTTTCCAGAGTCCATTATCATCAAGTGTTATATTTTGAATACCCTGAAACTTTATGTTCTCACACCATGTGAGGCAAAAGAGATCAGTTAGGGCCACATGGAAAGTTACTATTATACATCTATCCGGTGTTTAAAAAAAAAAAAAGTTACAATGTCAGTTACATTTGGCAGCCAGCTCTTTCAGTGTCTGTTGCTGGAATCTAGCTTTAACAACATTTATGCAAATGTCACCATACAGTGTTATCAGCCCCAAATATCCAATGGTCAACTTTTCCTGCTGTGAAAAGTCATGCTACAGTACAAGAGCTCAAGACATCATCCACTTTGAACAGAAATTAAAAAAAAACGATAGACTCTTGCTTGAAGACGACTGGCTCTTGGTTTGCTGCTTCAAGCAAATTTCTAGAATGTTTCTACTTCTTAGTTCATGTAGCCTAGAGCAAGTTTGTATCCATATCTATCTGTATGCCTTCCTTTCTCTGAGTTTGCAACATGTTTTTCTTCATTTAGTCTGACTATAGGGTTAACAGAAAGAAGAAAAAAGAAAAAGAAATGCGGATTTAAAACAAAAGAAAAACACAGACCACAAAACAGGGGGGCATAAAATGGACCAGAGGTGGGATAATAAAAGACAGCAACATCTCAAACACTCAAAACAGCTTTCTGATGAAAGAATGCTTTAAGAAGACATTTAAAATACACCTGATCTCGATAGATAGACCAATAAATAACCACAGCCCCATCCATCAATCTAAGTGAACGTCCAGGCACAAAGGAGTTTCCTAAGGTTTTGATATAATTTGGAACAATGCTATTTGATGCGTTAAAAATTATAGGTAGAAATTTGAGCTGAAAAAAGTATGACTGGACAACATATTTCACTTTAGCACCAAAAGAGAGATCTCTATCAAAAAATAAATCCAAGTTTTCTAGTAGATTGCTTACTGTTTTTGGTCAAGAAACTAAGCTTAGTGTGAAGCAGGCTGGTAGAATTTGAGTGCCAACAACTATGACCTCAGCCTTATCATCATTGAATTATGAAAGATTTTAGGACAGCCAACATTTAACTTCACTGAGGCAGGCAAACAGATTATCAATGCTGCTGAGGTTTGGAGAGGGACAAATAACTGTGTGTCATCTGTATAACAGTGGTGAGAGATACTGTGCTAAGCTTTTAAGAGCAGATCATTAGGAACCTTCATGGGGCTGTCTCTGTGCTATGGTGAGCTCTAAAACCTGACTAAAAGCTGTGAAGACTATCATTACTATTCATAAAAGATATTAATTGAGTGGAAATAATTTTCTCAAGCACCTTACATAAAAATGACAATTTAATTGCTCTGTTATTATTGAGTAATACAGGATCCAAATCAGGCTTTTTCAGTCATAGTAGAACGATTTAAAACAAATGGGAAAATAACCAGAAGTTAAACAATGTTTAATAATTAAAAGAATAAAATGACCATCATATGGGAATAGCTCTTTTTAAAATGTATTTAGGATAATATCTACAACACAGGACAATTATTTCATTTGAAAGGTTATTTCATATAGTGCTGAGATGCCGATGGCTTGAAACTAGGAAAGTGAAGCAAGATTATTGTTGGAGGAGGGTATAGATTTTGGAGATGAGGGAACATTTGAGACCAAATACTCTCTATCCTCCCACTAAAATGAGCAGTGAATTTCTCTGTCCAGTCATTTCCAGGTACAAGATCTGTGCTGGATGGACCATTGAGAACAGAATTGATTACACTGAATAAAACAGATCCTTCTTTGATTCTAAATAAAGGTGCCACTGTGGCACCATAATTCTCTTCAAAATTTCAGATAAGGTATTTCTGGAAATATACCCACTATTTCCCCAGCTTTCCTCTCCTTTATTCCCCTGCTATCCTCTCCCATTTTCAGTATTATTCACAGGAGTGGTTCATGGCAGCAAGCAAAGGTGGGTGCCTGTGTTTGTGTGTGTGTGTGTGTGTGTGTGTCTGAGTGCGTGTTTGTGATGTATTGCATTAATTTCCATCATGACACCGTCTTTATGAGACCCACAGACTCAACCAATCACTACCTACCTAACCCACATGCTTGTGCCTGAACACACACACACACACACACACACACACACACACACACACACACACACACACACACACACACTCACACACACACACATTCACACACACACTCACACATTCACACCAGCAGAAGAATGGAGAGCAAATTGCTTGGGAGAGAAAACAAGCATACTGTTGGAACATTCCTATAGTACTGCTACACACACTTTCACTCCCTGAACATCACATAGTGATACACATACACACACACGCACAAATAATCCTATTGTGTTTGTAACAACAAGGCTGATGGGATTAGGCTCCTTAAACCATATGTATGTGCATGTGAATGTGTATACAGTACATGTGCAACTTCAATATTATGTTTATGATTGCACATCAAGCCCCTATTCCATTCTGTTCCATCTATACATTCTATCAGGCTCACAATATATTGTCCATGGGAATACACATGTATGCACACAAACTGTACACACCACACAACACACATGCCCTATCTACGAGAGTACGATAATAGATTTTTGGGAGGATAATGAGACTGGAGAGGAAAAAAAAAACTTGCTTATTGGCTGGTTTCTCTTTTGTGACCATTGCAAAAATGATTTTACTGCTAGGGTGCTAATACTGATCAAATGCTGAATGTATAGTTGTACAGTTACGTTCTGAGTCTGATGTTCATATAATATCATATAAATTGTCTACTGCAAGTTCTGGCTGTTGATGGGCTTTATTTAGAATATGTGCATCCCTTATCAATGGCACTGACGCAAAGCCAAGATGCATTAACTCATTAAACCACATGAAATCATAATCTAAGGTAACTATAATAGTCATAAAAGAAGAGAAACTGAGTGTCTATTATGTGCTCTCAAGTAGGTATGCTTTGTGAAGATGAAATGAGAGATTCAGGCTGTCTAATTAGCTTGAGGTTGTCTGAATCTGTGACCTAAAGGGAGTGACTCAAATTGACTTGTTCACACTGTAGACATCAGTGAAGATGGTCTGTTGAATGAAAATTGCCACCTTTATTACTACAATACAGACGTTTTTATATAATTTTTTTTTCCTGCCTCTCATAGCTTCCAAAGCAGGCCACTGAGGAGTTTCGGGAGATTGATTTGATAAGTGATGTGTATAAGAAAGACATCCATTTTCTGTTCTCATTAAAATACACAATCTCTGTTGGCTCTTGTTACACAAAGTGCACAAAAGGGATCGATGATGTAACTCTGCAATAAATGTAACTTTCTTCAAATTGGTCTCCAGGATCACGTATAATAATTGGGCTATTTCCTTTGATCTGGACACATCACGGTGCGGAAATATTTCTCTCCGCTCTCCTGTAGAAACTCTTCTACTACAGAACCGCACTCTGTCTTATGACCTTGTACCTGTAATAGGCTTGTGATTCCAATATCATCAGTGAATTTCAGGATGTGCCTGCCTTCACAAAGATTCCTACAATCATCCATGTACAGAAAGTACATGTGAGAGAACAGCACACCATCTCTCACCATCTGAGAAAAGAAAGTTACACAATCTGAATGAATAACTAATTAAATGTTGCACAATTGCTTTAACCACACGGTGTGATATCAAAACAAGTGAATAAAACCTATAAAAGACACACTTAAGAAAGGTTAAAGAAACATTAAACCATCTGGAGTTCCATCTTGATGAGCCTTTCAAATGACCTCATGATCAATGAGGACTTAACAACATCTTGTATGTTATGCATAAGTGCAGCAGTGCATAGTCAAAACGTGTCAGTTTAATCTATTTTTGTATTTTAGGAAATCCCTTAGATAGGGAAGTTGCCAGTTATGTTCGAATTGGCCATCAGTCAGAATAAAAAACAGGACAAGTCTTCACAGTCACTGGGCCAGCTCAGCTGCCCAATGCCATACATGATTTGAAATGTATGGATTATATTATTAAGTCTTAATGAGAGAAACTCTCCATTTTTTGCAATGAATTTCGACTGAATGAGCTAAAGATATAGTATTTCAATATGGGTAACACTGGTGGCTACAAGAGGACTGAATATTACATGAATCAATCATTCATGACTAGAAAATGAAATGCTGTTTACAGTTCTGGGATTAAGTAAACCCGCCCTTCCCAGGTTACCTCTAAGGCACACATGCACAGATTTGCACATGTACACACACCAACACAAAAAACAGCCAGCTTTGGCTCAACACCCCTATACTAAGGTTGACTATAAAATTAAATCACATTTCTAGTTATGTTGTGAATGAATATTTCATGAATTCATATTTCATGCTGTTTCAGTCATTTTGAATGAAATACTGTTTAGTACTGTGATTAAGAGTCTGCTCAGTACCTTGACTACAGTATTGTAACAAGATTGAAATCCTTTGGGTCCTGGCAACCCAAAAATCTTAGGGGTGCAGGAAAAATATATACTAATGCTGGTCATAATGGATGGTCAACATTTTAGTCACAGGATGAGATTACCTTTATAAAAATATGAAAGGTTGTTGTTATTGAGCCTAATGATGCTAATGAAGTTTGGTCATCTACTAAACATGTTTGGCATTAAAATAAATTGAAATTTTAATTAAATTTGTTTCCCTCATGGATTGTTTCACCAACTTGCTTCCTCTGTCTGAGGGAAAAACAGAAACACAGAAACACAGAAACAAATGAAGAATGAATACATAGAAAAAGAAAGACTGACTGACACAGGAGTGATCAGCTAAAAGATAAAGAGAGATTTTTGATACAAGAAATGAGTTGAGGCTGAGGCTGGAGGACACAACAGCAGTGCATTAGAAACACTTGCAATAACACACAGGGAAAAGTATGAATGCACAAATGGAGGGAAAATACAAACACATACATACATACAGACTGTAGTCTCTTGGTCCCTCTCAACATACACAAACACACACCAGTCAACCAAGGGTCAACTGGGCAGTAAAAATCCACCTTGACATCTTTCCACCCCATAAAATACAGCCCATATTAAAAACTGTTAAAAGCAGATGAAATATCTAAAATAAAATCTCCAAAGTAAGAGCTGACGTTATTCCGTGTGATGAAATACTGAAAAGAGAAGAGAGAGAGAAAAAAAAAAAAAAAAACGCAAACAAACAGATGCCCAAAGATGAATTCCACTGAAACATTAAGATTCAGTGAGGATAATTTTCACTTGTCACTTGTTGTGATTTCACATGTTTGATGCATAGTTCTTAGCTGCAGAGTAATACCAGGTAAGCTAATAGCATGCTATGAGATAAATCTAGAAAAAATGTGTCATGAGATGAACATGTGCACCATCAGACCCTCCTTTACTACTGGCTATGAAGCAGACACTTGACGTTTATGCTGCATTTTGTACTCTCCTAGCACAGTTCTATATAACACAGCATAATGGGATAACGCCAGAAGGATGCACTTATAAAAAGCCAGGGCTCACTGGAATGAGTCATAGCCGGAAACAATTTCTCAGAATCACCATTCACATGTATTTCAATACAAATAGGTAAGACTAACTGCAAATATTTGAAGTTAGTGTTCTGTGTTTTGTATAATTAAGGGCCACCATATTGAAAAAACACTAAAATGCAAGTAATTACTTACTTCCATATGCCCTGCAGGCATATTTACACTCTCCGTGAACTTCATTAGGAACACCTGTACAAACCAATGCAAGCCAACACAGCTCTGCCATGAATTCTATTTTATAGTTTTTATTGAGGTCGTAGTGGGTGCTTAAATGCATTATGTTGAAAAGTGTCCCTAATATTTTGCCCATTTCATGCCCCCAATCAAGTACAGATTTTACCCCAGGCTGGTGCAAGGGGGTCTCTGACCTGTAGGGGGCCTCCAAACCCTCCCAAACTGTGCCCTCATCCTGGAGTTGCTTTTTGCTATCAAATAAAATAAATTAATTGAGTGTGTGTGTGTGTGTGTGTGTGTGTGTGTGTGTGTGTGTGTGTGTGTGTGTGTGTGTGTATGTGTGTGTGTGTTGAAATAGGAAACTAGGGCTAGGTGGTGACCGTGAAAATGTAGGGTGTGAGGGGATGCTTTGAACATCATGAATAACAAACATTGGAGCAGTGGAGGAGCAAAGAGAAAGACAAACATATAAAAGCATATCAGACACATTCAACCTAAAAAACACAACAACACAAATCGTCTGTCTCCACTTTTATAAAAGTTGGCATGCTCGCAAAAGTCCTGTAGAGGACAATGCTAACAGCAAAGAAGAAGTTATCTGCCAGCCTGGAGCCGCCTTCCCCAACGTGTGTGTAGCCTTGAGGATGTTTCTCACTTTGCTGGTGACAAACTGCCATGGAGAGTGCTCATTTTCCCACAGGGTGAGGATTAAAAATGATCTGAGAACATGGATGAGTTCATGTTGCTTGAACTCAACTCACTATCAATACTGGCAATAGAGTCAAAAATCATCAGAGACCATGTTATTGAGAAGTGTTTGAGCAGAAAAGCCAGCAAGAAGACATACACATATTTCTCTCATACATTAGGCTATTGGTTATCACTGTGTCTGTCAAATGGGGAAACACTGGGTGTTTTTTGTTGTGAAGCAGTCATAAGAAGCTCTATTTATGGATTGTAAGCACCAACCATGATCATTCACCATCAAACACGTGTAATATAGCGTTTTTTCGTTTTCAAACAATGAGGAACAAGAAGGAACAGCCATAGTGAGTCATGCTCTGCTACTGTGTGGAAAAGTACTCATGCAGTGGAAAGCATGAAAATAGCTTTAATTATTATTGACGGTCTTGTTTATTAAAAGAGGGTGTGTTTGTTTGGCTTCGCTACAAACGGGTACACCAGCTGTTCTGTTGTTTTTCTGACAAAAGCCTGATTGCTGTAGTATTAAACATTACTACGGCAACAACAGGTGCCACCAAATCTCAAACACATGTAATGCACAGCCTTCTCATTTAATCTCACTAACTGATTGGTATCCTGACAGTTTTGATGAGTTGTGACAACCATATGTGTTGTTACACAAGACACACATCTGACATCACACATAACAGTGTATGTGACAATTCAATCACTGTGATGTACAGGTGTCTTTATCTTCTACATCTCTGGTCAACATGTCGCTTTTCTATGCAGCAGGTGAGTAAGGGCAAATGAGCACCTGTGCCTGATCCAACAGTCAGGAATCAGCTGGTGCCTCTAAGTGGACCAGAAGGTTTACTCTGTGTGAATCCCACATCAATCCAACTGGCAGCTGCTGCATTTAAATTATAGAAAGCAATGGCGCCCTAAAATCCCACTCTGTGGCTGCCCTTAAAGCCTCAAATGTGACAAGCTGGTGATGGAATACTGCTGAAGCCCCACAGAGATCTGACAACATTTTGAAAAATAGACTTAGCAACCAAAACAAAGATTACAAACCAATATAGGAGAAGTGACAGTAAGACAAGTGCATACTATTTGTCCTTTTCCTAACACTCCTGTGGCCACACACCAGATGCGAATATAACTGTTAATCATATGATACTCTAAGAGACAAACTTTTCATGTACGTATGTTACATCTGTATGGCATCCTCTGTGACCATTACAAGAAGAACAACATGTGCATTTCTTCTGTCGGCTTTGTGTTTTATGAAGTGATAACACATAGTCACAAATTTGATATGCACTATTTATTCCATACATAACACAATGGAACTATCTATTTGCAATCTGTTTGCTATTTGTGCTGCATTTCATGAGGTTATGTATTCAAAACCAAAACATGCGGAGCACAAAACATGTAACATAGTCATCCCTACCCCCGAAAAAGGACAACAAAGGTACATTTGTAGATATAAGTAAAACACGTTAAATATAACTAATATGTAAATTATTCCTTGTGGAAAAAAAAGAAGTCAGGTAACCTTTTTTAAAAATACCACATGGAGAAACCCTGGCCTGCTTCCATGCATCAAAACATTCAATATCCTTTTTCATTTGATAGAAAAATAAAATAAATGACTGTGCCACTGTTTTATTGTCGCTGATCTCAAACCAAAAAGAATATTTAAAGTAAATAGTATACTTAGAAGGCTTCCATATATAGATATTGTATAGGACAAACATACACACACACAGATTTATTACACTCTAAAACCTCAATGACCTCTCTTTATGGACTGTGCTGAAATATATAAGCTTTTGATAAATTCATTTGTTTATGTGGTAGACAGAAACTCACTGAAACTGTAATGTAAATGATGTCAATAATGTTGCAGTGCTCATTTAAATCTATGGCTGTGACATACCTTGGTTAGGGTAGACTGACGGATTGCTGCACCGAATGTGTATAATGTATGTGTGTGTGATTTGTATGCCTTACAACAGGGAGTGGAGTCAAAGTGTTGCCAGGTTGGTGACCTTGACTTTAATAATAGATGAATGGAGACAAGACAAAGAGAGGGACAGAGAGAGTGAGACAGAAAAAAGCAGAGTGAAAAATACAAAACATAGACAGAGGACTGGTCATTTGACAGGTGACAGAAGAGAAGAGGGGTGTCTCATACAGGAAATGGGCTGAGATGAAGGAAGGTAGAAAGCAGAGAGACATAACATAAGTGCATTAGAGGGCCACTGACAGACAAAGTTTTATGATTTCAGAAAGAAGGGAATGAGAGAATAGGGGATAGAGAGGGGGGCTAATGAGGAAAAATGAGATGGAGAGAGAGTTAGAAAGAGACAAGGGAAAGGAGGAGCATGTGAGGAGTGAAAGAGGTGAGTGACTTGGTAGGGCTTCGTTGGCTCACTGATGGAGGACCTGTCTGACACATACACACAAAAAACACAAACGCACATACAGTGTGTAGTGCATCAGTGACTTTGCAGCAAGGCTAGAGTTACTGATAATGTTTATATTTCATAGCCAAGGTCTATGGGATGTGGCTTTAGGAATACACACACACACACACACACACACACACACACACACACACACACACACACGCACACACACACACACACACACACACACACACACACACCCCTTTCTCACATTTCTCAAAACCACACGCACATCTCGCACAGCCACCCACAGCCACCGACTAATAACAGAAGCACCCAACTTTATAGTAAATCTTGTGGTTGATGGAGCCAGCACTCACAGACAAACACATTTATCATGCATTAAGTATTGATAGAATTATTTCAAGGTATTTGGGTGTGAGTGAAGATATATACATCCAGGTGAATGTTTTCTGTGTTTTTTTTCACTGAAGTAAGGTTGTCATGATACCAGAATTTTAAACTATACTAGTATAAGTAAACTATACTCAATACCACTTTCGATGCCTTGTTGAAAATAACAGAAAAAGTCCTCGGCACACAAAGTAGGATAATGTTTGTTTTTAAATGAAAACTCACGTGGTGGATCCATTATTGGAGACAATACCATAATGTTGTTTCATTTATGCAGCCTTGGGTGGAAAATCTGATTATAGATATGTTTTTTTTTTTTTTTTGTTATATATATATTTTTTTTTATAGCTTTGGTACTTTCAATACTATATATTTGTATAATTAACAGAGATCATATTGTTTTAAACAGTATTGATACTTTTGACAACTTTACACCACTATATGAGGAGCATTAAGGAGAAACATTATTGCTGTGGGTTATTAGAGTATAATATAGAACACGGGTGATGCTGGACTTTTCAGGTTGACACTGATTTTTGACAATAAAAAAACAAATAACAGTAATAATATTACAAACATATATAACAGATATAATAAGGATCACTTAAATTTGGTGAATTAAATAACTGTGATCAAGATTCATTATGTACCAAGCAAGAAAAGTAATCTTCATAAATCTATTTTCGGCATTTCTGTACTGCAGTTTCCTCCTACATCTCAGCTAAAATATGAAACAAAACCAGTTTATCTGTGGGATGCTAACAACAGCCGAAAAATCTGGCCAATCCAGAACAGCTAACGCCTACAATAGCGACAATTTTCTGTCATTTGATTAACCTTGTGGGGTAAATACAGTTGAAATGCATCACATTGGTCTGTATGTAAGTATGGAATAAAACTACTGTACTGAATACAGACAGTTAAATCTCTGCAAAGGAAAGAACATCAGACCACCATGCTCACGCTATGGAGCATTATCATAAGCATGGATGGATTTAAATGGTGGTTGCCTCCATTATTTTTTGTATTGATCCCTATTGGGATATTACCCAGGAGAAATGAATTAGGCGACATGCAACTATTGTGATTAAGTTTCTAAGCAGAGGCATTTTTTTATTTAATTGAAGTTGGTTTTATTTTTAAACATGCAGTTCTTTATCAATGTATGTGTTTTAAACTATAGCATGGTTTGGAGCACATTCAGGCTTACACTACTTACAGTAAACTACATTTAAAAAAAAAAGACACATTGGTAAAAAGACAGATTTGTGGTACTTTACAATTTTATATTTGATTAGTTAAGTACCCTATATTATATGAGATGTTTAAAAATGTATTATATAATATGAACTGCTGTCATATTTGAAAATGTAAAACAATTGCATAAAACCTAAAATTCATTACGACTGCAGGTTCTTTTAATCACTGTGTAGTGATCATTTACATTTCACTGTGAAACTCAAGGAGTACAAAAGGGCAAAGATATATCAAAACAATGTGTCATCTTCACACCACTTTTGGAACTCACTGCATTACCAAATTCAGCACTGTGACCTCATTATGACAATAAATCTACAAATGATGACACTCAAATGAGGCACACAAAGTTCATTTCTGCAGCAAAGCACCTCTCTGTGTTTCATGGACTGTTATCAAATTCACACTACATCCATCAAATAGAGAACTTTGGAAAGGTTAATATTTCTTCGTATGGTCAGAGCCGAATCATCAGAATGGACAAAAACCTAGCTCGTAGTTGATATTAAAATAAAGGTCAGGTGTTGTGAAAAAAACTAATTTAATTTCAAAACTTAACGGTAAACTAACAGATATAAAAAGGTATTTTGCTGTGACATATACTCTATAGTTTTAAAAAGTTCTGTCTGATCCAGGTAAGTTGCCCTCTTCTCTCAAGGGCTTTTCAGTGCAAGATCCTAAGACATCAAAGTTACAAAGTTTCCTAGATTTGTCACACCAACACCTGTAATGACCACAAGTGCAAATTGTTCAATTCTAATCTAATATTCATCTCATAATACTAGAGGCATGAGGATCATTCCGACTGGGAGTCTCCCATACAGTAGGTAGTCTGTGTCTGAATAGTGGGCTGACTCCTGCTTTTGATGGTATCTTATTTAAGAAGCAAATCAACTGTGAACAAAAGCATAAGTACTGCTGGACTCATTGAAGATGACTCACCTTGGAACTCTCTGTGGGACAGTTTTATATAACAGTATTAACTGTGTCCACTCCACGACAATCAAAGAGAATCAATGGAAGTATCAGTGTCACGTCTATCTGTGCAAGAAATGTGTTTCTTCAAATTGTTCCTATTTCAAATGATCCTATTTTCATACACTGTATGTGCCACGTATGAAAAGCTCCTTAGACAAGCACACATTGAGGGATAGACAACTGTCTTCTTTCTAGTCTAGCCGACCTGTCTCTACAATTGTTGCCATAGAGACCATTGTATAGTGATGTTGCGACCAGGGACAAGGTCGCATGGGCTCTGCCTGAATAACTAAGAGCGATTCCATTTTTTTCCTTCAGACGTGATGAGGCATATCACTCTGTCAACACCAGCATTTTGATATGTAACTGTTGTCTACTTGGTTGATCAAGTTTGTGTTCATCAAGAAATCTCTTTGCTTAAGATTTCCATATCTCTTGGAGTTTCTGCATTTATGAGTTAGCCAGTTCTCAATGTTTTCATTCACATAATGGCATTATCAGCAGGATCCCGAGAGATCAGCAACAGCGAGTGGTAAATACAAAGGTTCTTTCATTTTGCTTTGCCAAGTCTGTGCCTGACAGGATCAAAAAGGACTTTTTATTTTCTGCAATTTGGCTGTGAGAATCTACGTCTTGAATAAGGTCAGGGATCAGTGTCTGAGGAGTGTCCTGGTTGAACTCTCTGAAAGCGTTGCTCAGGACGAAAGTGCCATACAAACTTTTCAGTGGATGTTCAAATCAAGAGTTTGCAAAAATTTAGCAGAAAAGAGAAGAATCAAGTGAGATATCTATTATCTAATATAATGTGTTTTAATACATGCTGAGGTAAGTGATTGGTAGATTTGATTTGTTTTTGATTTATTACAGGATAATGGCACATAGAGTTTCTCTTCATCTCTCAGAGAAACTGATCTTTTTAAAGCCATTACAATTAGACAACCTGATTAGATGTAAGTGGAACAGGACCACAAACATCTTTTGGCAGAGGACAATATGTTTACTTCTTGATTTATTTTAGTGATAAAACCACACAAATATTGTTATGTGACATACTTTTCTGATAAAATCAATTAAATGTTAGGTAGCAAACTAGTAGAAACAAGAAGAGTAAAAAGTCAGTTGCACAGCCACCATAAGCTACAGTTCATACCATATGGTGACAAAACCCCTGGGTGTGATAAGGTGGAGCAAGAGCGAGTTTTACTGCTAGATCATTCAACTTTTTGTGAGGAGGAGCACTGTGTTATTTCTTATTTGAAAGTTACATGTAATGTACATTGGGCCACATGAAAGACCTTTGTCTACAAACACAAAGTTCACAAAAAACCTTCAATGTTTCATTTTTTCACAGCCCCTTCACACAGAAATAACTTCCTCAATCTCCCCTCTCTTTCTCTCATGCTCAGCACTTACCTTTATAGTTGATCTTAAATCCTATAGATCCGACACTTTCATCTGACTGTAGGTGAAGCCACATCTGGTGGGTCATACTGACAATCAGGTCAGGAACAAAGCTACCTGATAGGCTGGAACACAAATGATATTACTATTAAATGACTGGATTCATAATTACCATTACAAAAAAAAGTGTGGTTTTCATCATTGCAATCACAGCCATGAATTCTCAAGTGCTGTTCTGAGTGTGAACAAATTGCTGGAACAAACTGTGCTGAAATTGAATACTTTGGTTTGGTTTGCTTTGGTTTTTCAGAACGCTGCCTCATGAGAACTAATTGCTCAGAGTACACACATATTATCTGGCCTTTTTTGAGATTGCCAGCGACTTTTACACATGAAAGTTAACAGTGACAGTCTGCAAAGTGAATTGAAATCATCCGTTTTATAAAGACTCTACATCTGTTATCCTTTTGGGCACAGCAGAGCATTTTGAAAATTCAAAGAACAGTTCATATTTTTAAGTGGGGCACGCATAATGTAGACTGCTGTTTTTACAATGAGAGTAATTGCAAAAAAAGAAGATGGAGAGTTTTATGCTGTATTGGCCGCTGATGACTTACATCAAGATCCAGAGTGAAAAATATTACGAGAAGACAACTTGATAGTAGTTTTTACTGATCACTTAGACCTGATATTTTCATTGGTTTACAAAGCATTTGCTATACTGACATAAGTGGTGTTGCCAACTAGGGCATCTGGCCATTATAAAAACACAATCTGCTTTATCACATCACTGAAAGAAAATGCAAAAATGCAGTAAAGGCAGCACATTTTCTGAATGTTATTACTTTCATGTTTCAGGAGTTTATCTCATAACATTACTTTGGTGAAGGTGTTTTGTTGCCTTAATATGACTGTTAGGATAACAGAACATGCTCCCTATGTATCCATTCAACAAAGCTACATGCCGACAGAGGTACAACAAGTGAATATTCAGAGCACATTCAAGGTCACCATTATCAGTAGGTAAGTAGCAAACTGTGTGGGGAGAGAGGTACAGCATGAATGCATGATTTTTAAGTGCGGAAGAAGCTATGAGCATGTTTTAGCTAACTACCTGTTTTTAATTAGATGGACATTGGGAGTTTATTATAAACTAGCTCATGCTTTCACTCCCCATTTCAAAAATAAGCAAAGCGTTGGTTTATTGTGATTGAACTTTGTTATTGATATTGATTGTTTATATAACTGCATGGAGAAATAATACAAGCAGCAGAGAAGGGTAAATGCAAAGACATTAAAGTAGGGTAATGACAATAAAGTGTATGATAAAAAACTGTCTAATTTACAGCTTGTGGAACACTGTTATTAGTCAACTAGCCACACTAGCTTTTTGCTAACTTTTTGCTTTCATGTCCTGCCTGCATTTTTGCCTCAGAATGAATAGATTTTGACATCCAAAATCCAGTCTAAACATTAAGGCTTGAATTATCATTTCAAAATATCAGTGAAAATGACTTTCGGTAACATTCTCTATGAATCCCATGTCTATAATGCATTATAAACATATTTATAATGTGGGAAAATCTACTTATAGCACTGTGTAATTATAGTTATAAGCACTCATAAATATTCCTTTGTAACAATAATCATAACACATTAAAAGCATTTTATAGTGACTTATAAGGTCAGATGTCATAATACTTCACAATGTTTGGTCACACGTTGACATTTTTTGCAAGGCTCATAGTGTATTATAATTACACTTACAATTACAAAAACGACCCCCACTGTCAGAGAAGTCACCTTTCACATAGAAATGACATGTGGTAAGCCATACAAATGCAAACCAGTCAATTAAAAGTAGTAGGGGAACTGTGATTCATGTTCGACATCTAAGAGCTTCAAATATTTCAAATGTGGAAAACCAAAAGTCAAACTCAATTTAATTTGGTTCATGTTTTTTTTATTGTAATATTGCAGGGGTTGGTTCTACTCTCTTTTGTAAAAGGTACTTACTTCATTTTAAAGCAATATAGTGAACCCACATAAGCAAATGGGTTCTGATATTTATGTGCATTTATCACCACTCGCTCCCCACTTGCCAACTGTGAATTGATTTTCTCTGTAGCCTAACTATAAGAAACCAAATTCAGGATGAATACCATTGATAAAGTGTCTTTCATTTGTTCCCTCAATATGGAGAGTTAAACAGACTCTGAAACACTCATCTGCATTATTCACAGAAAACCGTTTTTTTTCTCAGTTGAACTCCAATTCAGCTGTCATAAAAAATGTATAAACATTACATGTATTCATGTGATGAAGGTAAAATTAATACCAAATGTTAAATCTTTGCAGAATGAGAAAGTGTCTGTTTATGAGAAATCATAAATAATCTTTTAGAGGGAGTGGATGAATACCGGTGAGCTCAGCTCAGTTGAATTTATCAATATGTCCACAAAGGTTTTCCTCCAACAGTAAGGAACCCTTGAATGCTTTATCTGATCATATTTAACCTTCATTTAACCAATAAAGATGTTGATTGTTAGATACGTTTTGAATGAAGGACTGTTACTTTAATAAAGTTGTTTTACCACATGACAGGACACTTAGAACCATTTCTAGAATTGAGCCAATCCTCTCCCACTCTAACCTGTTATTCATGTTCTCATTTCTCCATTCTAGACTACTGTAACTCCATTCTTTCTGGCACAAAACAAAAGTCCATCTCTCACCTTTAACTAGCTCAGACTGTAGCAACTTGGCTTCTTACTGGTTTTGACAGAATACATCCCATCACCCTGATCCTGGCTTCTCTCAATTGGCTTCCTGTTCATTTTAAAATTGATTTTAAGATTTCATTGATTACTTTTAAAGCACATCTAGGTCTGGCTCCAAGCTATATAACAGAATTTTGGACCACACATGAGCAAGCCTTACATCCTCAGGTGGGAATGTTCTGGCTTCAAAGTCGAGGCTGAAATCTAAAGGTGACCAAGCTTTTACCATGAGGGTTCCTCGGGTTTGGAATGACCTGCTTGAGGAGATAAGGCTCATACAATCAGTGATCTCTTTTAAATCACTTTTTAAAACTTATTTCTTCAGACTTGCTTTTATGTGATGTCTCCTTTTTATCATCTTTTAATCTTTTTATCAACTTTATTGCTTTTCATTGTCTTCTTAATGTCTACCTTGTTATTGCTTTCTGTGTCATGTGTCATTGCTTTTGTATTGTATTGCCTTTGTGTTGTCTGTCAAAGTACTTTGTCAGTTTTTAAAGGTGCTCTATTATTATTAATATTGTTATTATCATGACCCTATTAACATTTGAATATGATGGGAAATCCCATAGAAGAATAGCAAAGCTAGCAGGGTAGCCAGGGTAGCCTGGCTAACACCAGACCATGTGGGGTAGGGTCTGGCTAGGAGCCGTTCATTTCCTCATATTTCAGGCAGGATCAACGAATGCTGATTAAATGCTTCTGTACGCTACTGAACAAACTTACAGCCATCATATCAATGATAGATGATGACATATTCAGAGCCTGTAGGGAGCAGCATGAACACATTCTTTTTATGAAGGAAAAAATCATGTAGCGCAAGTTTTTGTTCTATTTTCAAAGTGAACTTGCCTTCCAATTTATTTAGCACACAATCTACTGTTGCTTTTAATGGTTGCTGCACCTCCGTGGCCACCATGCTGGATGTAAACAGAGTCGCTCTACGGTCGTCATCGCCTTGAGCCCCCTCCCCGTTCTGTGATTAGTTCCTTATCCCAGGCGAAAATTTTGTCTAGGTGGCCATGCTAACTTTCTGAGCGAAGTAGAATCCCGCTGCAATGAGAGCATGGGTATAATCAGGCTAGTTGAAGGGGGTATTATCCTAAAACCATGTCCTGTGGAAGTAAAGCACTCTACTGCCACCTAGAGTCTTCAATTATCTAGTGCAGCCCCCTGTGGCTACACAGGCCTGCACCATGAGACTATGCAAGAGCAACACACAAATGCTGTAAAATTAATTTATAGGTTTAAAGCTAGCGTTGGTAATCTTGGAAAGCTAGCAAGAGAGCTAGCAAGATTTGAAAATAGCACCTCCTCCTGCCTCCTCTAAGTCCCACCCCCCTCCTTCCCCTCCCGTCAGTGAGTCCGTCCAAGCCACGCCCCCACAAACTGGAACGCACACACCACGAAAATGAGAAGCGGCAGGGAGGAGAGGAGCGCTAACCTAACGAGCTAGCCATTTCGGAGAATTTTGGACAACCACCAAACAGACTCATGTTTCATTTCAGGTCTGTACTCCAATTTCATAGAACTTTTTGATGATGAACAAACGTGGCAAACTATTCACTGGTGTTGCCATTTGATAAATCTCAACCTCATGGCTTGTGTCCATACAGCATTTCTCTCTGGCTCAAAAGTGTTGGCAGGGAACTGGGGAACTGGGATGAAATGCTTGTGGATGAGAGAATCAAAAAGTTGTCAAATTGAAGTGCTCAATTTCTGTTATGACCCGTTAAACATACAAATTAATTTTACAACGTTTTGTGTGTTGTTCTTGCATAGTATCACAGTGTAGGCCAGTGCCCTATAGAGAGTAATGACCATGGATGACTAAATCCACTGGCCCTTTGCCAACAGCCCAATTATTTGGTTGACTGGTTAATATAGCTGTTTGTGGTCTGGGGACCAGGGTTCAAGACTCATAGAAGGACCCTTCCTTTGCTATCTACACATGGATTTAATATTTTGGTCTCTTTATTAAAAGCACCCAATTAACTCTTAGAGTAACTTACAATCATACTATAATGCATAATAACTGTGATTATAATACATTACAAAATTATTGTTACTACTACTACTACTAAAACACAACGATCCTTGCAAAAAAGGCAGTGATTGACCAGCAATTTTGAAAAATTATGATAATTGATCTCACAAGTCAAAATAAAGTGCTTTACAATGCGTTATGATCATTATTATAAAGTATTATAAATATGTATAAATTCTTATAGTTATGACATACAGTGCTATAAGAAGATTATAATGTGTTAATAAGTATGTTGATGATGCCTTATAGACATGGGTGCCATAGGAAGTATTACTTTACAAGCAGTTACTGTACTATTATGTGTTACAACCTGCACCACTGTGTTTATATATTTAGAAGGAAGCTCAAGTTTATATATTTAGAAGAAAGCCCAAAATCACACATTTGTCTCAGCAGGCCTCACAGTCTACAAATCATTCCACACCCTCTAACTTTAAACAATAGTTTTGGATAAGAAAAAAGTATATTAGGAGAGTGTAATACTTACACCTGTAGTATAGTTGTAGGATCTCCCACCTCCCCTCCATCGCCTATCGTCAGGGTATCATACGCTATCTCCAAGTCAAACTCCTCAAAGTTGATCTGGATTACCTAAAGTTCACACACAAAAGACATATACACAAACATCAGTACCTTTGGTCAAGTTATTAACTCAACCCAATCAAAGCTGATCTAGAGCAGACATTTAGATTTAAGGTAAAAAAACAACAAAAACCACAACATGAGACAAATATCCTTAAAACAGAACACATAGATGTTAAACACACTGAATTAATTCATCACACAGTGTAGTATGATTTCATTCAGTGTAGCAAGAAGAACAAGGAAGATGAGGAACACCTCCTGTGCTGCACTGGAAGCTGTGAGAATCAGCACATAGCTCAAAACTCTCATCAGGAATTATTAAACCAACACTTTCTGTTTCATCTAGTACCAGAGAGAAACATATTTGGCAGAGGAGAAGAGAGAAAATGAGAGGGCAGGGGAGGGAAAGAGGGGAAGAAAGGAGGAGACATACAGAAAAGGGGATAGGATAGAGAGATGGAAGGAGATGGAGGCAGATGGAAGAGGGGAGGAGAGAGAAGGAGGAGGCAACAGAGAGGAATGGGGGAGGGGGGGGCATCTTTGATGCTAGCAATGTAGAGTGTTAGAATATTTATATTATAATATACCTAGAATTCTGACTTTACCCTCAGGGGACGATTGAAACCTTACTCTACCTGCCCTTCCTCCTCTTCCTCTCTCCTTGTAAGGAGTTTTCAGACTTCCAGATTAAATGTTCGACTGAAAAACTTCAAAAACATCATAATGATCTCAGTACGCTGGTGTGTTCATCGTGCATATGTTTACATGTTTACATATCAATACCTTTTTATTTTTGAACACCTGGTTTTGTTCTGTATATAAACATTCTGTTTGAGTCAGACATCATAAATATAGATTTTTTTTTCTTCTTCACTATGTACAGCTTGAACACCTGGGGACATGATACCCATTATGTTGGAGTATAAACAGCTTATCCTCACTATGACCTTAACCATTAAATCTATGAAGAAAAAGAGAACAAACTGAGTTTACAGAAGCAGTAGCCATGCCTTTCTACTCACCTGCTGTTTTACTGTTTTATCTTTAACAGTGTTAAAGATAAACAGTGTAGCCTGATTTGCATTTGTTCATGGTATTAATTCTCATTTCTTTCACACTAAGGAGCTCAGTCACTCCCTGAGTTTGCATGTGAAAGCAGAGGCAGACCTACACTTTAGTCTGACATCAGTTTACATGAGATACAATCAACAACTGATATACCCATGACAAAAACAATTTAGCAAGCTAGTGAGCATCACCACAACAATCACCTGCTGTGAACAGCAAAGAGTTAAATGAGGGGCACTGCAGAGATGAAGCTGTGATCGCACATTGCTTGCAATGATGACTCAGTCTTATCGGCATGTAAGGCAGCAGATTGGATTAAAGCCTTACCTACAAACCTGCTAAACTCTCACACGAGCACACGTTCACAGAGGCACACTCACTCACACAGAAAAATACAGCTTTGTGGAGATTAATGACCGGAAGGTCGTCAGTTCAATCCCAGACTGGCAGGATAAATCTGGGAGGGGTAAGTGAAAAAGCAGTGCCTGCCCCTCATTACTAAAACTTAGGTACCCTTGAGCAAGGCCTTTAACCCTAATTGCTCCACAGGAGCTGCTCAGTGGCTGGCAGGTCAGACTGTGGTTGTAGTGGGCAGCTTCTAGGTGTGATTGTGCCTACCTGTGTGACTGTGATCAAATATTCCTGCAAAAGAGACCTTCCTCCCATTGAGACTTCCCAGAATAAATACAAGTAAAACATAAATGTCTTTTCATGTAATTCATAGTCATTATATGTCTCCATTGATATCAGATATGTTATCACAATATCGCTGTTAGCCTACAGTGGATGGATTTTACACATTTCATCAAAAAATCATTTCAATAAAATACCATTTTTGATACCTCTTTTTAATATATTTATGTTTTGTAAGCTCACTTACAGTATTTATCGTGCTGGGGTTAAAATTGTAAGAAAGGCATGCCAAAATATTATTTACAGTTACTAGCACACTTCATATGTCCTTTGTTTAACAATGCACAGGAATTTGGCAGTACAGATAAACTCTGATTTGAAAACAAAATATACATATTTTCATGTTTTACATACCGCAAAACCAAGGTCTCTGGACATGCACATGGTTTAGTCAGCATAGTTTAAATGCATGTAGTTTTTACAGCATTGCAGCATATACACATATATAACTCTGAACCCAATCATATTTTCAGGCTTGAAGTCCTTCCATTTAAGCGTGTAACTACATTGATTGTGTATTGGGCTCTAAGCGCTTCTAAAACCTGGGGGACCTACACTGAACATTGTACCTGAATGCATGCAGGCCCACAACAGAGGACTTCCTGCTTCTCCCCAAAGCACACGCTACACTTTCTGTGTAGTCACAGTGTAAGAAACAAATGAGGTGTTCTAATTTGGTAGAAGCTCTTTGTCTACAGATGTGTCTCTTTTGGGTGTCTTAAGAGATGAACTTAGTTTAACCTCTCCTACATTATAATTGGTGTTATTTGGCTTACAATGGAACATGCATTGGGGAGTATAAAACATTTTTTGCAAAGAAGATAAAAAAAATAAAAATAAACTCTGGCCTACAACACGATAAAAAGAAAAATAATTTTGCTGAATAAATTTAATGAGAGTGGAGCAGAAACTGAGTGAGTTACAAATAATGTAATGTGAATTGTTAGAGGCTTAATTAGCTGGCTAGGAAATAGAAAACATTCACCATGTGGTGTATAAAGGCAGAGCGAAGCCTGTGTGTTGGGATGATGGAAACTGGACTATTTATCTCCTTGTCTACGTCCTTTATATAACACCCTAATGCCACATCAGCACTGTTCACACAGCATTAAACACAGCTAGAATATAACTACATTACACTGTGTGTGTGTGTGTGTGTCTGATGCATGTGTGTGTCTACTGTATGAATGTGAACACTGTGCTGAACTCAACTTAGATTGGAGCCTCATTACTGACAATGTGTGTCTAAATTTTTGTGTGCATTCTGTACTTTTTGAATGTACTGTATGTGTGTGCATGTGTGTGTGTGTGTGCATGCATGATAGATCAAACTGAACACTACATATTTCTCCTCTCCTCTAATTGGTTGCTGTTCATGCATCTCATCCATCTCTCGCTCTCCCTCTAGTTATCCTGCCTCTCTCTATCTTTCTCTCTTGCTGTCATTCTCTCTGTCTCTCTTTTTCTAATTGGCTGCTGCATTCCTTCTTTCCATCCATCTATGGCTTCTAGCCAATGAGGCGATAGAATTGGATTTCTGCTTGATAAAGCACTTCCTTTGGTTGTCGTGGAGACAATAAGGTTGGGGGGAGGCTCCTCCCTACCCATACCATAATAAGATCCAAGACTGCTTAGAACATACAGCTACTATAGGAATATCTGAAATACCTGCCAAGCGATACAGTCAGTGATGTAAAGCAGGCACAGACAGGGTTGGGGAATAATAGATTGTCTGTGACAGTATTACAGTAAACCCTCTGCCACTCGATCCCCTTGCACGTGCCTCTGTCTAGATAGTATAAATTGTGCCGTTGTGAGAAAAGCTTGACTTTAGCTGATGAAGACTGATGACTTGAGCCCGTTGTGACTAAGTGTTTTTCCATTACTTCTGTTTCATTTAGTTGCATCGACCATGCCTCTTTTGCCTCTTTTTTTACATACCAACTCTGGACCAGAATCTGTGGGAAACGGTTTACAGTTGCTATGCAACAACTGGAAAATGCATTTGAACCAGTACTTTTACTAAATATTTAACAAAAAAAAGAAGCTGTACAGAAGCATACCATTTTAATGACCAAGTGTGATAAGACACTGGTGCTGTGCATGCAGACTCATTTCTGTCATTTCTGCATTGTGTCTTAAATGTGCATATCAGACTTTTGTAGGCCTTGTGGTGGTGTTGAATATTCAACATGGTAGCAGTGCAGTAGTCGAGGTTATGTATTTCACAGTCCATGCAAACGTCTATAATGTGATGCAAAGCTAGTTAATACTTAATGTTGTCCATTTATAAAAGAGAATATGACCTAGCAGAATATGCAAGCTGTGTGTCTAGTTGTATTAGCAGATTAAATAATTTCTGGACACATACATTTCACATAGAAGTTGCCACAATTCTATCCTATCTTATGCATCATAAACACATGATGGTGATTGGTTAGAGGTGCTGATATTACAGGAGATGGATACTTCAGAAAAGAAAATGAAAAAAAAATGAGAGAGAAGTGATGAGAATTGTACAGTGAGAAAAGAGAAGAAGAGAAGAGAAGAGAAGAGAAGAGAAGAGAAGAGAAGAGAAGAGAAGAGAAGAGAAGAGAAGAGAAGTAAGTTAGTAATGGCCATCTCATCCTGCCATCCTCAAGGTTAAATGAGAACAGGAGAGAATGAATTGGCTCTAAAGGCTCATTCTGCCCAAACTAAATGAAGCAATAACATCAGAGAGCTATAGAAACCCATTAACACTTAACCTGAGAGAGAAGGAGCAGAGGGGTGGGCAGAGAGGCATGGAGGACCAGAGATGGAGAGAAACAAGGAGAAGAGAGGGAACTCATGTCTCTTTACCATTAGAGTATGAGAGGGAGATAGTGAGAAATGCAATATGTGTGAGAATGTGTGCAATGGAGAAAATGATGTGAGTGTAACAGTGAAACACAGTCCCCCCCCCCCCCCCCCCCCCTAAAGAGCCCTCCTCCTCCTCTCTCCCTCTATTCTCTCTTTCTCCATAGTAATTTGATGGTTTCGGGCTGAGCTCTTTAATGAAGAATCTGGGTAATTCTGAGGACAGTGCCTCTGGAAAGAGGGAGGAGGGATGGGCAGTGTAAAAAAAAGAGAAAAAGAAAGATAAGACGAGGAGAATGAGAGAAAGGGAGTAAAGTATGAAATGGGGAGAGACGTGTACAGGCACTAAAAACAGCTAGTGGGAGAGGCAGGATCAGTTGGGATTATTCCCTTACTCTCTAAGTGTTGTGGGGCTTGCATCATTACCCTCCTCCTCCTCTTCAGATTTGCCCCTTATCCCTGGTCTCAGTGTATGTTTTTGAATATTACACATAATACCATGGCTTCACTCCACTTATTGCCTTTCTTCCTCAGTAGAAAGACTGACCACTCATCTGCCCGCTAAACTGTTTCTCATTCATTCATCAGCCTTCTAACTGCTTTTTACTGCCTGTGCACCATATCGTCAATGCTGCCAGTCTGTTTTATAGCTGTTCTTGCATGTAACCTATTGTCTAGCTGCCAATTCCCTTTTGTTGTTTGCCTCTACCACCTCCACAAGTCTGCTATATTGACCATTTACTCTGGTAGATGGATCTCTGAGTCTGCATTTTTCTGTAGCCATCATTCACATGAACTTCACAGGACGTGAATTCCTATACCATTGTGAACCTACAAATACTGAAACATATTCGAAGTTAATCATCTAAAATTATTGAAATGATGCATGTGGTGTGGTTACTGTAACAGTAATAGTGTTAGTTGGTGAACTCCTACAACTGGTGAGCTAACTGCTAACTCACTATAGTTGGCTGACATTTTGTTCACCACACAGGTGAATTCACCAAATACATACATGGATTTGTCCCTGACATATATAAATATAGCAGCTCATTAAATTCATTTAAATGGAATTGCTGTAATTAGTCTGCCAGAGGCTGAGTGAATCTGTTAAACATTTCTGCTGTTTTAAATACTATTATAATTGGCCAATTATGTGATTTATTTTCAAATACATTAAAAACCTTTTCAAATCTTTCATGTCAGTCTTTAATTCAATAAATGCACACTGAAATGTATTATAATGGCTTTGTTCTAGAACTACTCTTCTTGGAATAACTTAAATAACCTAAATAAATAAGTTCCTTCTACAGGGTTGTGTCCTTTCATAATGCCAATCAGTGTAACATTTCTAAACTTAAACTAAAAAAACATTATTGGAAAAGTATTTCTTCAAATTGATTGATTGGCTTTATAAACTTTAAAGCATCTTTCTTTACATTCTGACAAAAACTCTACTGGAAAGCAATGACACTTATCTGATGGCAGTGTGACAATTCTGACAGTGCTGAAGATACTAATCCATGGGCAAAATGTAGATTTACATAGTGAGGACTGAATTTGTGCATGATATGGCTTTAACTAATGCTTCAGTATTTGTCTGTTGTTGGGGTCCCATATGAATACAACTTGCGCAAATATAATAAGATTGATAATGATGGGAGATTATTGGGGTTAAATTAAGGGATGTCATTCTTTGTCATGCTCATCCCTTTCTCTTGCATAATATCTTCGTCTGCCTCTTTAAATGGGATTATATTTTATCGTGTCTAATTACTGATAAGTATTTTGTTGTTCAAAAGATGTTGAAGTCCCAAAAAGATTAAGTCAGAAATCACCAGGAGTCGTCCAGCTGAATGCAGTTAGGCTGCGTTCACACTGCTAGCAAAAATCCAATTTTTAGCCAATCTAGATTAGAACCAGATGGCTCTTATGAAGTCTGAACAGTCATAAATCACATGAAATACGATTTTTGCAAACCAGATCGAAACCACCTTTGGGCAGTAGTTTCAAATTGCATTTGGACAGATGTGTCTGAGTGTGAACAGCTCCAAACACTCAGATCAGATTTGACTGTCCATTACGTCTCTACGCTACGTCACTCTATGCGACACCAGACCTGCGCATATTCGAGCTGTTGTTGCTAGCTGATATCAATACGGAGGACTTCGAAAACATCAGTCTTTGGACAGAGGACGTAACCAAAGGCTTAATCTTTGGGGAAATGGCTCTGTTTAAGTGAAGCTCGAGGGTTTGTTGTTGCTGTCGCTGTCGCAATTATATGACATCACACAATACATGCTAGATGACGCCTCCGGTCTGACGATGTTGCCACAGCAACCTGTCAGATTGGTCATTAATGTGGCCCAGTCTGAACAGAGCCAAATCCGATTTGGACACTTGCTAAAAACAGTGTGGACAGTCAGGCCTAAAAATCAGATTTGAGAAGGAATCAGATTTGAATCAGATTTGCCTGCAGTCTGAACACAGCCTTAGAGTTTTATTGTTGACAACAAAACCCGGAATCATCATACACAGACAGAATCTATGCTTAAATGACACAAAGAACTAAAAATGAGGGTCTCTTTTATACTTTCAATATTGCTGACCTATGAGAAAAAGTTTCGCATAGATCTCATTTTCTTGGCACCTTTTACTACAATGCCCACTTCTTCACTCTTGGTGGCTGCTTGATCCAATTCTAGGTTTGTAGGTGCCTCGGATGGGCCTGAGTTTTTGGATTACATCATCAGTTTTTTCTAATTCTGCCTTCAGTTCTGTTTTTTTCCCTCACCCAGTGCTACCCACTGTTCTCACAGCTGCTGTTCAGCTGTTTCAACACTGTCTACTACAGGTTACTTCAATTTCAATATTATCCAATTACTTTTCTCACTGCATTCTTTTTCTATAATAATAATAATAATAATAATAAAAGTGCGATAATAATAAAATAATCACATATATTGTGTTTTTTATGCTTATTAAAGTGCTTATTCACTCAGTAGTTGCAGAGTCAAACACATCTTCTTCATTTAACATAATGCCCTCAGATTTAGCAAATAATAGTCAACAATCAAGTACCCTATTAGCATTATCACCAAAGTTTTACACTACATTCTTAAAAAATGTCTCCCTTCCTCTGTCTTACACAGCTTTCTTTTACATGTATCTAACTGATAAATGTGATGACAGCTACCCACGAAGCCTGAAGACCTGCAGGTCGAGTGACTGTGATGTAGAGGTCTATGAGCAGATCTGACCCCTGAAGCCTTAGTATACATCTCTCTACTACCTAGTCAGCCTTAGCTGCAGAGTAGATTTAACTTTAAATTTATATAGTTGTGGTCTATGCAACATCTTGTTGGAGCAACACATAATGTATTGTTACTTAAGAGATCAAGACACAACAAATAACCTGCGAAGATGTGGCTTAATCATGTTAAAGATGTCTATTATTTTCAAAGTGTTGCATTTTTGCCAGAAGCAATCCAATTCCTCTTGTGAATTTCACCACAGTCATTCTCTTTTTAAAAACTAGTTTGTACCATCTTCATATGAATGTCTACCACTGAGAATATCAATAATTGCCATAGTTTCAAGAGGGAAATGAAAGACTCCCGTAGTGCTAAAGTGAATTTTTATTTGTTATTTTTATTCAAATTAGAGTATTTTTTAAATGTCTAACATAAAACATGTCTGTAGGGGATCTTAAAAGTAACACTTAAGAGTTACCAGGTTGATTTTTATGTCAGCTTGAGTTTGGGTCTATTTTTGTTCTTTTTTTTTCAAATATTATTTTTGGTGCATTATTCCCTTAAATGGATATTATACAGTCCAGCGGCAGACAGGCAATTTAGTAAGAGAGAGAAGAATAATATGAAATATAACAAAAGCCCACAAAGATTGCAGTTCATGTTGTTCTTGTAGATGACATGTGGTGTGATACAAAACACATATATATAATTCATTAGAGTGCATGTCATGTATGTGAACCAGTATTGTGCATGACATGTACATGATATAGTGTGGAGCATTACAATATAAGGTACAATTTTTAAAGGCCTTTAAAATAAAGTGCTTGATAAAAATGACTTGATGTGGCTTCAGTTGAAATGCTCATCATTTAGGTTGGGGTGGTTGGGACAATATCCATAATCATACATAAAATATACACATTCATTTTCAATTTCTTTCATGTACACACACACGTGCACCCACACACAATAAGGTGCAGAAGGGCATTAGTACTGTAGCCTTCAACAGTCACATACACATTGTAGCCTTCAAAAGAGAATGTATTGCTGTAGGCCATAAACCAGAGGCCTTGGGCACCAGCAGAGAGTTTTGCTAAAAGGCAGAGAAAGAAAGAGAGAGGGGGAGAGAGAGAGAGAGAGAGAGAGAGAGAGAGAGAGAGAGAGAGAGAGAGAGAGAGAGAGAGAGAGAGAGAGAGAGAGAGAGAGATAGATAGAGAGAGAGAGAGAGAGAGAGTGAGAGAGAGAGAGGAGAGAGAGAGAGATAGATTTGACCAAGAGCAGACCAACAAAGTGAAAAGTGAAAGTGTGTTAAAAAGAGTGTACAGTATGTATTTGAACACACGTGAGCGTATGTTTGAGTGTGCTCGAATACGTGTATGTGCGTCCCTACAGTGCTGACGCAGGTGTTGCCATTGACGACAGAGCGGTCACCACAGTGACCCTGAGAGGAATAAGGATGTGTTTCCTGAATACCAATCGTATTTCTCCTGGGACATGCAGCGACCAATCATAGCTATCCATCTAACCTCTGGCCTATCATATGCCCTTTGTAGGATTAACCAATCATACAGAATTAGACACTGATATGCTCTGACTGGTGTATAATTTACAGTACTCCCTACATTACATTATTATCAAGTGGCATTTCAATTATGTAAAAATGCAGCTAAACTAACTTTGTAAATGCCTGTAAGAACTTTATAAATTCAAATGAATAAATAATTCAAATAGAGCAAAGCTTGCAAGCTGGTTCAGGCAGACAACTCAAGCTGCTCTGCCACACTCAAATATGACATACCCCGCTAACTGCAACATACTGTATATCTAAAACTTTAAGATGACACACACTCCCCAGTCTTGCTTTGCCAGTGCCTTTGTTGCTTTTTTAACATTTCATAAGCCCCATTTCTATCCCATCATTTACCTGAGGGCATTAAGTTATCCTGGGAGGGACAACTTTTGCAAAATGAAGCAGTCTTTACAAACTAATTCTATGTACCTATCTGTATCTTTTTTTTCATAAGTATGGCTGAAGTACATCAGTGTGTGTGCAACCTGTACGCACACATAGATACATGAAGCATCTTGCACCATAATAGACCGTCCTCAACACTCCAGATGCACCCACAGTCTTCACTTTTATCCCAACCAGTGAGTATATCTCAGATATATTACCTACTTTAATGTTTTGTTTAACAATAACAGTAATGATTGACCAGTGGATGATTTATTTATCTTCACACTGGGAAATGTTTTAAAGCAATACACAGAAATCATCATGTTTCACTTAGAGAATCAAAGAGGGAGTGAGAGAAAGATATTTACCTTATTAGGATTTGAAGCTGTAATTATCCAGACACACTGTGCGTTGCTCTCATATTGAATTGGGAAGTTAGGAGACATGAAGGTTCCTGACGGTCCTTGAAGATTACTGCCACATGTCTTCACTGTAAACAGACAAAAAAAAACCACATTATATAATTGTTAATAGCAGCAACTGCAGAATCAGTAGGGGGATTAGCAATAGCAGCTGTACACTGTTGAGTCTCTGCACTCCAATAAAGAGAATAACCTTCATAATTAAACCATTTAGGTGATGCTTAGCTGGAGATTCTCAGAATAAATCCAACAGCAAAATATAGCATGGGCGGGTCACAGTGGCAGTGCTGTTGCAATTAAAAGTGACACATACAATGCTAAGAGCTACAAAAGAAAGGGTGTGGTGGCAGAAAAGAAGAGAAGAGTCAAGTGCAGACAAAAGCAGAAAGAGGAACATAAGGTCAGATAGATGTTATTGATACTGTCAGCGACATCTCCCTGGATAGCAGTACTTAATTGGAAGCTATTGGCTGTGAAATACCACAGGATTAGCAAGAGTTGCAGTATTGACTGATAGAGACACTCACCAGCAATTTACTCTCAAAATCTATTGAAAGTCAACAACTTCCAACCACTAGCTGGGTAGTAATTACATTCCATCTTTAAAAAGATGAGAAACATCTACACCTCAGCATGGGACAACACATATCTTACATTATGTATTACAGTGTGAGGATTCCATGGCTTGTGTCTACTTGTGCAATGAAACTTGTGTAGATTTGGTTTATTAGTGATGTAAACGTGTAAAATTAGGTGGTTTGAGTGGATACTTGCGTGGAGAAATTAAAAGTAAGGTAAAACCTGGATAATCCCCCCCAATTACATATCTCAATGCATATTCATGTCAGTGTATTACTACATGTTGACATTTGGGTTTAAAAAGTCATACAAACTCAAGCATTAATTCTGAAGCTACAGTCAGTGGGGTGTTGAAAATGACACATGCTAGTTGTTCGATAAACCAACTGAGCCTTTATTAGGCTGTGTGTTCTGACTGGATGTGATAGAGAACCTGCTTGTCTGTCCTTGGGTCGTCCTGTTAGAGTTGGGAGGTAATTTTCTGGTTGGTTTGAAGCAGCCTTTGTTCCTTAATTAGTTTGTTCAGTGGTAGGCCGCAGGAACACGTACAGTTAACAGCCGTGCACACCCAAACACACACACACACACACACACACACACACACACACACACACACACACACACACACACACACACACACACACAAAACAAAAGCACCTAAGCACCAACACTTACATGGTCACATCTTATAAGCAGGCATGTACAGTCACACTGACACATCCTGTTCAGTCAAGAAACAAACTTACTTGCACTTAACATGCAAAGTAATAGACTTGCTTCCATGTACACGCAATTAGCAAGAGCACACACACAAGAACATCTAAATGAGTCTCACACACACACACACACACACACACACACACACACACACACAATTCCCCAAAAAGCACTTCCACTCACACACAAACACCCCAGCTGCTACTGTGACTTAACGATCACCAAGAAGGCAAGGGACAAGGAAAAGAGTCACACCAAAGTGTATTTGTGTGTCTTTTCTGGAGTGTGTAATGGGGTGTGTCTGTGAAATGCTGTAAAGACAGTGTCAGAACAAGTACAAGAATCCTATCAGACAACCTATATCTCCCTTGCCTGTCGCTCTGTCTGTGTCTCAGTGTTTCCCTGTCTCTCTGTCTGCTGGATCACTGCCTGTGTTCCCCCTGACTGAACCCAGTTGATGCTTGTTTCTCTAATTCTCAATGCATCTTCAGTTGACCTTCTCTTGTGCTCAACTCACTGCAATTTATACACTGATAGATACATAGAGATGAAGTGTGTGTGTGTGTGTGTGTGTGTGTGCATGTGTGTGTGTGTGTGTGTGTGTGTGTGTGTGTGTGTGTGCATGTGTGTGTGTGTGTGTGTGCATGTGTGTGTGTGCGTGCATGTGTGTGCGTGTGTGTGTGTGTGCATGTGTGTGTGTGCGTGCATGCACGTGAGACATGATTTATCTACATGTCTCAAAGTGTGTGCGTGTCTTTGTAACTGTGTGTGTTGACAGCTCAATCAGTGTGGCCTGAACGGATGGCCGCCCCATCACCGTGCCAACAGCAGAATGGGCACGGTGTTGCTATAGCGATCACGCCGAGAGTTATCACCAGTATTACCAGAGGAGCTAACATCCCATAATTTATATTAAACTCTCTTGGCCTGCGTCTATCTCTCTCTGTTGTTCCGTCTTACTCCCTGCGCCTTTTATTCACGCTGTCTTGGTCCCTCAATCAGCTGATGTCTGTAGGTTATGATTTACATTACGCTAAATTATTCGCTCTCTGTGTGTGTCCATCTCTTTTTCTCTCAACGTGTATCACTTATCAAAGGTAGGTCCTGGTGTTGACCTCTTATGGTATGCTGTTTCATTTTTCTACTTCACTACATGTCACTGTTAAGTAGTGACAACTACACATATCTAACAGCTTTAGCTATTAGTAGCATTTCTGGTAAAGACTTTAACTTTACTGTATCTAAATATGCTGCAATAGCAAAATGCTACTTGCATCAAAATCAATAATTCAATCATATAATATACTGTATAATACTGTACACCACTCAAAGGTAGTATTTTCTGTATAAGGAACATTTTTAATGCTTCAATTATATTCAGCTGACAAAACTTCTGTTTTATTCAAAGCAAAAGTTATTATTTTGGCTACTCCAAGAACTATATACAGTACACAAACACTTATTATCACCTCTCAAGCTGGTAGTGCAAATGTGTTTGCAAACAATATTGCTTATTTAAATATCCAACAAAGACACAAAGCAACATCAGAATTCATTCAGAGTGTTTCTGGCTCCTTGATGAATGTGAGTCCAATATTCACTCTCCTATTAGTTCTGTTTTTCATCTGATGTTGGTCAAGTGACATACAAAAGCTGTCTTGCTGAAAAACCTACCTGTTGCAGCTGGAAATGAGATCAGATTTATGAGGTGGGAACGTAAACAATTAGATAAAAGATACTAAAAGGCTGTGAGGCACTTAGTGGGTTCATCACTGCAAGCAACATCTTTCATATAACACACAGCTATATTGTAAAGCTTTATGTAAGACAAGACTTTTACTTGTAATGGAGTATTTTTTACAGTGCAAACTCACTTTCATCTTTGTCTAGTCTCTCTGTATCTATTCCTCTCCCTCTCATCATTATTTATACTGGCACAGAGTATAGAGGGCTTGAAGCCAAAAGGGCCATACTATCATTGAAGGGATAATGAATTCTAGATCAAATTAAAAATTTTGATGAGGTCTATCTGGTAGTGATCTAACTGATAGCACTATATGTGTGTGTGTGTGTGTGTGTGTGTGTGTGTGTGTGTGTGTGTGTGTGTGTGTGTGAGTGTGTGTGTGTGTGTGAGTGTGAGTGTGTTTATATATCGAGATCAACTGGATTCCCCCAGGATTCTCTCTCTCTCTCTCTCTCTCTCTCTCTCTCTCTCTCTCTCTCTCTCTCTCTCTCTCTCTCTCTCACACAGTTAGGATGCAGACCAAAATTAAATGAAATGGTTCCAGACGAGGGTCACATTGCCAAAACCTATACTATAGCTCCAAGCCCTTGCTCACAGTTCTCCAAATTTGTTTTTTATGACTTCAGAGTATAACTGCACCCCATAAGCACTGAGAAGGTTGCTGTGAGAAAGCTTTTTGGAGTTTGAATTTTAAGGCTGCACAACGTTTTGACTTGTTTCTCAGTTCTAGCACAGCAGCTTCCTTCGGTCTGAACTCTTCCTCAAACTCAAGGTCTATAACTCTACTGCTTTCTCAGCATGATGGCCTTTGTGGTTAGTGAGTCGTCTCCCCCAGTGGAGGGCTCAGGTTCAATCATCCACACAGCAATATCTACTGAAGCATACTCTACCAAGGACACTTAACCCCTACCTGTTAGAAATTTTACACCTGACCCTGCACCCTAACCAGAGAGCATGAAGAGAACTGGGAAGGTAAAATAAATCAAATAGAAAATAAAACTGAATCATACGGATGAGTTTTCAAAAGTACACAATTTATGGACTGATTTGGAAATGTATACAAGATAACAATGTTTCTTTGGTTCAAAATAGCTCATTTGTAAGTAGACAAACCTTTTGGTGATCTGGACATTTATCATTACATTCCCATTGGTTTATCTGACATGCCCTGCGTCAGATTAACTTCAGATGACACCTTCCAGCTGTCATTGAATAGACTGTAGTCATATATTTATATACTGTAGCCTAGTAGTTAATAAACTCATGTAGCATTCAGATGCTGTGCTACAGGCCTTGATGACGTTGTATATAAAGCAGTCCATCACAAAATGCCTGCAAGCCAATTGTTATGTGATTTTTATGATTATGATGGAAATTTCTTCATCACAGAAACATGATTAAAGTAAGTTAATTATTAAAGGGACATCGCCATAAAAGGACATTTCTAATTAAAGCAACTTTGACAAGGATGATGTGTAACTAATTAGACAGGTAAACTAAAATGAAAACCTTAAATCTTATTTTTGACAGAAAGGATTGGGAGGCATCTTCTGTTTTCCTGTTGATGACAAGAGTATGAATATTACTTGTCAGGCTATCAGGTACATTTTTAATTACAGGAGGGTTTTTTTAATGGAACCAGCAACTCAAATTTAAGTTTGAGTGAGCTTTGACCAAATCAGACTGTTGAAGTGAAAACTCTTTATAAAGTAAATGTGGTCACACTGAGGCTTAAATCGAGGTGCTAACTCAGATTAGAGATCAGAAGTTTCCAAATGGCTGTTTTAACAGACTGCCTACAGGAGCAGATAGATTGACCAATGGACACAGAGAATGATTGATGACATCATTAAGCTGGCATGCAGCGTTCCAATGGTCCTCGGTCTGGTTAGAGACACACACAACACAAAAGCACAAAAGAGACAGTCATTTAGTATAGTTGTTGTATAGTGCCACTTGTGTTCCTTTTTCATTTTCTTTCTTTCCTGTTTGATGTTAACATATGTGCTTGTGTGTGTGTGTGTGTGTGTGTGTGTGTGTGTGTGTGTGTGTGTATCAGGATGACATATAGGACCCTTCAGTATATTCAGGCAGATCAACTAAACTCCCCTGGAGTTCACACACACACACACACACACACCTACACACACACACACACACACACACACACACAAAGGCTGAGAGAGAGTTGGCTCAGTGGCCTTGCCATCTGTCCATTAATCAAGATGCCACATGGACACTCTCTCTATCTGTCTGTCTGTGTGTCTGTCTGTCTCTCCCTCTCTTATAAACTGTTGTACACATGGACAGAAGGACATTGCAATTTGACGGCTATTTTTATAGTTTATTTTTATTTAGTTTTGTAATTGTTGTATTGTATCTAATAAAGTAATTACCACTCTGTCCCTGTCTCATATTTTTAGTCTATATTTCTTTCTTTCTATTAGTTCACTGATATGGCATAAAGGGCATATTTATTTTCTTTCTAATGTTCCAAAATATGCATTTAGATGTATTTAAGCGTTTTGACAGAAGCGACCCTTTAATAAGTCAGCTGGCTTGATGCTTCCTGACAGATTGCCTCTCTCTCAATGTTATTCATGAGTTTCCACTTTAGCTTTTGACTGGTCTGGATGTAAAGGTCAAATCTCAGCTGTGTTCAGCTAAATGCAGCCTCTCTCTCATTCCAGTTTTGTTCATGAGGGTGGAACAAAGTAGGCTAAATAAGGACAGTGTACTTTGGAGAGCAGAGTGTTTTTATATTGGGTATCAAATGTACATATAATGAAGCACACTGATGGCTGACTATCCCCTATTTCAGTAGCTCACCTGTTGAACTCTAACTGTAAAACATGATACATCTGTTTAGTTATTTCAATGACACAGCAAAGCAGAGTACAGTACCTGTCAAAAGTTTCAACATGCTTTCCCATAACTTGAATGACAAAGTGTATCCAAACTTGTGTAAACTTCTGTACATATATCTGTGCTTGCACCTGCTCGGTAATTTGTGGCTCCACATGAGCACAGTGGTGCCAAGGTTGATAGAATGGCACAGATCAGGTTTATTTATGCAGATGTAGCACATTTTTTTATTGGTCTACACATTTTGGCATGACATTGCACTGGCATTTGTGGTTACCTTAATTCATTTAATATATTAAAATATGTCCTCTGCCATCTGTACTACTAGAGTGGGAAACAACACTGATTTAAGTTTATGCAGTGCAGATTAGTCTTTAGACACAAAAATATAGTCAACAAACAATGACACTAGAAACATTTTATTTTATGTATACGACAACTTTAAAATCTTTCTGTGCATAATCATGTAGTGTTTGTGCAAACTCAAGGTTTTGAAGTCAATTTTAGTGTATAGTCAAAGACTGTATAATTATAGGCAGGATCTCTCCAAGAGGCCAGCTTAGATCAGAAATAAGATGAGCTCATGTGACCGGCCATAACTGAAGCCCACCATGACTCCACCAGCTGATATTATAGTCTTCCTGCTGACAATCTAATCCTGCTTAAGCTCTGTTTCCAGATTGTGTTGCTTTTGAAAAAAAACATCTCCTCACTAAAGCCTCTTCTCACTAAAAGGGCAAAAATGGACATGTCAAAATAATGTCAATATTATATCCTGGTTTCTATGTATGATGGCAAAGCTCAGGTCAAGAGGGTAGTAAAATAAAACCTATTAAAATAATCACAGCAAAAAATGTATTCTACTCCCAGTCTATTAGCTTTACACTTGCCTTTCTCTCTTGCCTTTGAGGCATTTTTATCTTCAGAATTTCAATATTGGATTTTATATTTTGTGCCTACGGGGAAACGCGATTTCTGTGATTAGGTTTAAAAATAGACGAGTACTCTATATTTTACACTGTGCTCTTAAACTAAGCCACTGCATCAAAACTTCTCATTTTATGCTTTAAAGTTATATTTACAATGTTTACACTTGCATAGTATTGCAGTGTTTCTTTTCTGACAAGGGATCTTGGTATATAGCTCATATAAAGCCTCAACATTATTTTCAAAAACAGATATTTTCCCAGTGTTACACACGTCTTGTCAAATGTACTGAACAACTATAACAAAAAGTAGTGCTTGCATGAGAGCTACAGAGAAATAAACAACCATATTGTTGGTAGATCATGTCGGTCATGTCATAAACTGTGAACAATAACTATCATGAGTAGTTATTCCTACTGTTTACCTTAGATAGCAAAAAATGAGTTCATCCAGCTTGCCACTGAGGGAAGCATGCTGGAGTAACAGTGCCCTCCATTGTGAGATGCTTAAAATAACAAAGATCAACTAGCACAAAATCACTAGTTACTAAGCAACAACCATGGAGTAGGATGGTGTACTTTGTCATGGCGTTGTCAAAAAGTTGCTCACTGAACAGTTGTTCATGTTGGGAATACCAGCGACCATTTTTTATATTAAGCAGAGATTTCACAATGCACACCTGCTACTCAGAAGCTGGTAGCTTGGTAAAAATGTCTCAAACTGCCCACATACTTTTCCTTCAAAGATCCCTGCTGACTGGGAACTGATGGCTGTGTTTTACAGTGATAGGGGTCATTCTGTTTTAACCATTCACTGCTTAAGGGGACTACATCACAGTGTCATTGGCAACTTCCCTTCAGGGAGCCCATCATCGCATGCAGGTAAATGTAAGACTTGATAGTCTTAATGTCACTAGCTGTATTTAATGGCTCATTATAAAATATTTAGGCATGATGAATCCCTGACAGTCATTAACAATTTTAAGGGGCCAATCAAAGGTTATCGGCACTATAATATCTCTAATAATGAGTTGGATAATAAGGTTGATTGGCACGGACCAAGCAGAGCCCTGAGACTGAGACTTATCCTATATGTATAAAGCAGGTTATGTCTTGCCTGCTTACAAAGATCTGTGCTGTCACGGTAACAAAAAGGCTTAATGAAGGTCAATCCGCCTCAGTCTTGACTCTTGGGAGAAACTCAGGGCAGTAGTGGTGGCTAGTGGTATGTGTCCTTGAAGACTGGCTGACTATCAGGTGTCCCTGAGAAAGATATTGAATCCTTACAGACTCCCGGGGCACTACTCTGTAGCTGACCATGCACTATGACCAATACGTGAAATAAAGAAGATTTTTCCAGAGGTCAGTGTTGCAGAGTTGTTGTTTTTTTCACATTTGTTACTTTGTAGTTTGAGCACGTAGTTTGCAGGTGAAGTAGCAACAGCACACTCTTCCTACAAGTCTTACATTATGACCTCCATGGGGGAATAGGGTTGATAGCAAGATCATTTATGTTCAAGGTAACAAACTATCACATCACAGAATCATCATCCAGATGTGGTTACATTCATACATAACATAGTGAGCCTCCTACGGAAAGTGATTAAAGTAGCTCAATTTAATATTTCTATATGAGAGTTATGTTCAACTGTAATGCAGTTTTCCTTAATTGTCTTGTGTGTCAATTAGTCAAAAGTTTAGGTGGTGTTCATACACTAATGTCTCATGATTGATTTAGTGAGTTTTACTTTCACAGAAGCTATAATTAACAAAGAAAGAGTGGGTGTGACATATTTCAGCTTTCCCTTGTCTCCTTCTTCAGTTTCCCCACCCTCACATTCTCTGTCCCCACTTTTTTCTCCCTTTTGGTTCTATATTTCCATGATTATTAGTTGGGTGTTAAAGTACTTCTTTCTTGTTCTTTCTGTCTCCCCCCCCCCCCCCACACACACACACACACACACACACACACACACACACACACACACACACACACACACACACTCAGACCCACACTCACTGAATATCGGTTTTTATGTTAAAGTATGTGTCTCCAGCCAGAGTCTGTAGCCTAGTGAAGGGAGAAATGACAAATGACTTTGGCATTTAACATGACATACGCCCTCTCTGTCTCACTCCCTCTGTGTGTGTGTGTATGTGTTGAAAGTCTGAGACTAAAAGAGCAGTGGATGTGAAAGGAGAACACTAGTTATGCAAGTTGAACAATTAAAATAATATGTGTTAATGATCAAATGTATGTATTAAGTATCTTTTAAAGCCATTTTTAAATGGCATAACTGGAATAACTTGCACAATGTTTATGATGCAGAGTGTAATTTTTGGTGACTATCGTAACTCCCTTGATAAAAGCATACAACCACAGCAAGTTGGTGAGGCACTACACTGCAAACATTGGATTATGGAGTGTTTTGTTTTATAATTTCATAGCCAGATGATAGATACAGAAATTTGATTTTGTTGAGGACAGGTCAAAGCAATATGGGTATCATTTTGAGGCAGTATACATGGGCAACTTTGCCAACTTCACATTTGCCTCTTTCTCTTTCTATATATATATGTGTCTGTTAATGCAGTGTCAGTAATTAGTTTGCTTGTGCAGATACCATTTCTTACCTTTACATACTGGTCTGTGGTCACTCCAGGCTGCAAAGACTTCAGCCACTCTCTGGCAGCTGATGGTTTTACTGCCCTGAAGAACATAGTCCTCTCCACAAGTGAACTGAACCACACTGCCAATGCTACAAAAAAACACACAATTGCACAAAGAGGTAAAACACAACAGAACAATGTGTATAAAAGATGTTTGGGGAAATTGTGTTAAAGTATATAAGTGCCGACTTGTCTGTAGTAGAATTGTCTGTAAATATGCACTGTTTGTGAGTGCAAATTGTACCTAAAGTCGTTGCCATGGCGTTTTCCATTCTCTGGCTCTCCTGGGTCAGGGCAAGAGTTAGATGCCTGTCTCACACCACCTTCATTTACTACACAGAGAAACAGACAGGTGGAGAGGCAGGGACGGGCAGGTAAGAGTGAAGCATACACATTAAGTCAAGCTGTATTGGTTCCAGAAAGGAAAATCTCCTTTTAGAAACAGCAACTCATGCAAATGCAGGTGGATCCATGGCTGATACAAACACTGACTACTTTTTTTTGTAATACTTAATAAATCCCTTTTCTTTTTATGTTTCATGTGTTCATGGAAGTGAAGAATAAAGTTTAGCCAAGGTATAAACATGACTGTCAAATCAACACCACAGAACTACTTCAAATGCACACTGGAATGAATCAGGAAATTTCCACTCCTCCACTTTTTGGTTTTGGAAGTCTGCCTGCCTCATCACTTATTCACTGTAGAGAGCAGGAAACAGGTGGGAGGAGGGACACGTTAGACAGACCAGGAGATAGAGAGACAGACGAGTTAGTTAGGCAGACGGGGGTGACACAGCACTTCAGATACCATCTTAATTCTTTCAGAAACATGAGAGCTAATCTTGACAGTAACACTACAAACATCACAGTGGTAAAACAGAGACAACAGACAGAACTGTACCAATACTTTGAGACTGCGACATCACAACAAACACCAAACACGCACCTGACATGATGCATCTCTACTCGCTTGCTCTGTCTCTAATTACAATACAGTTGTTGACAGTACTGTACATATGTAGTCTTTCTTTTACTGTCATCATTATACTACTTTTTTCTGTCTCCCCTGCCTCCTTTTTCCATTCACATATCCCCACAGCTATATTTCAATGGCTTTCCTTAAAAGACAGAGCAGTAAAAGAATTATTTTTATTTCCGCAAAACCTCAACCACTCTCCTCTTTCTCTTGAGCATTTAAAAGTTTTAAAAGTTTCAAGAAACATAGCTGCTGGGTTAACTTTGAGCAAAGGACAGTGTGTGTAAGCGTGTATATGTGTGTTTTTGTGTGTGCATTGGGCAAAAAGAAGAAAAAAAGGAGAAAAGCTTTTGTGTCTTCCCAAGGAAAGCCAAAGAAACATAGCTGTCAGGTAAGAGAAAGAATGCAAAACACAAACAGCTCTATTCCATTTAAAAACTTTTCCCTCATTCAAAACACGTTGTACTTTAAAGCTCTTCTTTTCTGCTGTACTTTTTTCTAATACTGAGAAGGATCCTTCATGTGCCACAGAGCTGTTTATGGAGACTGGCATAAAAAGTAGAAGTAATACAGACTCCTAATGAGCCGGAGTCCATTGATGACCTATTTTTACACAATTTAGGGCCACACATGACAGAATCTCTTGTACTCTTTAATGTAATCAGGGTGAGAGAAAAGTTATATGAATAATCCTTGAGGAACCCTCATCTTTCATTCACATCAATGAATGTAAATTTAGGCCACTCTGAGGATTTTTATGTGTATTTTTTTAGGCGTTCATACTTTCCTAATGCCTGGTGTCAGTAGAATATTCCTCAAGGGAGAAACTGTCTTGGTGTGCTCAATTACTTCAGCTATAGAGCGAACAAATCACCCAATGGTGTTTTTAGATATTCAAATACATGGACTAATATTCATGTGAAACACAACAAATCATGGACTTTGTTGTGGAATGATATTTAGATTTTTTAAAGCAGCAACAAGATAACATTTTGGTATTTTGTTGATCCCAACTTAGTATGAGTACATGCTCTGCAGTGTGGAAAAACATGATTATATATAGACTATAATATTTTTAAGATTCAACATTTTTAATGTTAATGTTTTTGGCAGATTCTGAAAGAAAAAGGAGAAGCCTGCTTTAATCTTATATTGTCACCTATATTTTATGTTCCAGTGCATTCAAAAGTGCATTCATAAGTCTCTGTTCACCTCAAGTCAAGTTTTTCCTTTATTTTATAATGTATATATATTTATAATGTGTAGGAAGGGAAAGGGGTGTGATTTGTTGCAGGGGTCCCCCAGCGGGTGATCTAACCATGGATGTTGCAGTTACATGGAAGGGCCTGAACCATTAGACCACCAGGGTGCCCAGAATTGTATCTTATCTTAAACAAAAATGCTGATAACAGTCAACTCAGTCAGGTGTAACAAATGTGGGCCGTGATAATACTGTCCATCTCTGATTTCACACAAACATCCACCAACCCATGGTGTCTAACGGGCAGTCCGTATCAACAAACCCAGCAGGTGGTGTGTGTGTGTGTGTGTGTGTGTGTGTGTGTGTGTGTGTGTGTGTGTGTCTGTTTGTATGTGTGTGTGTATTTGTTAGAGTAGATAGTTTGTTGCTTTGTTGGAGCGGCTAATTTGACCATCTGGACTATTAACACCATACCAGAGGGACTGGTTACAGTATCAGTGTTCTGTGCACACTCACAATAAACACTTACACACATACACAGAAACACGTGTACAAAAACATAAACATATCTGTTTGTCCTGTAGGCGCAGAGAAAGACAGACACACAAAGTTTTGTGCTTCACTGAAGAGTTAAACCAGTCAGAGCAGAGCAAATCAGCATCTGAACCAATCAGAGCTAGACTAATTAACATACAAATTCACATCTGTAGAATCAAACCTCAACCATGACTCTCCAACCTGTCAGGGAACCTGATTAATCTGTCATGCACTCTGTTTCTCTGCTTAGCTCAGCCATTGCCTTTCCATTAACTCATACAGAATCGATGACATTCACATATTAACATACAGACACACAAACACAAAGTGGACAAGCAAATAAATCATAAACGTTCAAAAATTCATTATTACAAAGCATGCAAACCAATTAACGACAGGTCTATGTATGTGTATGTGTGTGCACATCACTGTGTTTTGGCATGCAATAGCATACAGTGTGTCCTTGTTTTGATGCTACTGCACTTGTGTTTCCATACGTCCTTGTAGATGTTGAAATATTTCCATATGTATGTTCAGTATTTATGCATGAGAATGTGTGTGTTTGTGTATACTTTATACATAAGTGTAATAAATGTGAGTGCTGTGCTGTTTATGATTAAACTGCAGTAGGTGGGAAACATAAAAGCATGTAAATATCATCACTATTATTACTATCACTATTATCTGCAAGTGATATTCATACACAGGGAATGTGTGTGGGAGAGAGACAAAGAGAGAGTGAAAGTGGTATTATAAAAAGACAAAGAAAAAGATGTAAAATCAAATGTGTGAGGTTAAAGTAGGTACAGACTGCTTTAATAAGTGAAACCTCAGTAACAAAGGTAATGCTCTTTTTCTTGGATATTCTTCATGCTTTTTGAGAGTTGAAAAGGCTTTGAATGAAATGTCATAATATTCATGGAGTCATTTTTGCATTACTGTATTTCAAATGACGTATGAACCATGACAGCCCTACACTTGATAATTTCACTTCATGGTGTCTGATTTAACAGTTAGTGTCATTTTCTTACAATTGGGGATTTCAGAAAACTCAAGAAAATTTTGATGGCTCCTAAAGAAGAGCTGCCATTTAATGGGAATGGTTTTACTTACTGTATCAAAGGTGTAAACCTGCATTTTCACCCAGGGGTCCACCTTTGATGAATAATTTTGATGAACTTTGTAAGAATAATACATTTGCAATAGTGATTCAATATGCCTTCAACTGAGAACAGCTATGCAGTAGAGCCTACAGAGAAACATACATAAGTCTCTTTCTATTTTCATTGATTGTTTTGATGTGCACAATGACCTGTCTATAAAAGGTCTACAAAAGTACTTGTAGGTGTGTGAAGAGAAGAAAAGAGAAGAGAAGAAAAGCATGAGGGAAAAAGAGGAGAAGCAGCATGAGGGGGCGGAAAACAATCTCATAACAGCTGATTCACATTCCCCAAACAAGCCCCAAGCAAGCCAAAACAAACCATAATTAAAGCTTATCAAAACAGACCATGATTAAATATATCAGGGCAAGCCATGAAGAGGCATGCAAAAACCAAGACACCATGACCAAAAATACATATACAAAACATCAAACAACAAAGACACAGCAAGTCAGGCAGAATAAAGAAGCACACTCTTATAAAGGCTGTGTCAACATATTTGTGTTTCAAAAAAATGATTACTGCCAATATATAAATGTACCAATATTTAGTCATAAAATATTGGTATTATGTTTTTTTGAGTTGATGTTACCATGTGTTGTCTGCAAAAGTAATAAAAGATTTGTGTTGTTTAATGATCAGAAGCACAAAAGTGTTGAAACTAACAGCCTTTTTAAGGGACTAAATTAAAAAAAAAGCAAAAACAAAATGAAACAAAAGCCAGTCCAAGTCAAAACAAGCCATCACACGTTAGTTCATTAGCCAAAGTGACATTAAGATGTGAACTCACATATTGAAAACTTGTTGCTGGAGTCTTTGCCAGGGAATAATTTAACGCCCCGCGATTTAAAATCTACTGATCGCTTCACTGCGGAGGAGAACAGAATACAGAAAAGAGAAGAAAAAATCAGAGAGCAGATTGGATAAAGATTAGAAAATAGAGATATAGCAAAGGAATTTATTTTTAAATGGCAGATTCTTCTCCCTCATAATTCTGAGAGAGAAGAGTACAGCAGAAAAGAAACGTATACAGGCAAAGTAAAAAAAAAAAAATGGTGGGGGGAGAAGGGGGAGTAAGAGAGACAAAAAGCAAGAAAGTAGGAAAAACCATTTCAACAATGGCACAATTGAAGAGTTTTTGTTCATAAAGAAGCTTAATCTTTTTCTCTTTCTGTCACTCAGACACATACATCAGATGTCAAGGTGTTTTGCTGGAAGCTCCATCATATTCTGAACAAAAGCTGGTAAGGGAAATTGCAGCTTTAATTAAAACGACAATGATGCAGCTCTGTAATCAAAGCATTCAGATAATGGTACGTTGGAAAATAAATGGCTCCTTTAATAAGAGTAAATCAAAGACAAGAGGAGACAAAATGACAGAGGCATCCCTGTCAGCAGGAGCTCTGTTTTCTGAAATGGGTAACATCATTTCATTCCAAGGTCACCAGTGTTGTGTTTGTACAGTATGTTACTATATCTCAGCATGTTTGGTTGTAAAGTTGAGTGGGCGAGAGCTGTATTTGAATCCATGCAATGATAATAAATACAAAACACCCCAGGCTAATCTAAATTTGACTCCCTGTAGTTGAGATTTGATTTTTTTTGGTGCTCTACTCCATCAAAATGAATGAACATGCTACCAACATAAATAATGACAAATATATCTTGTCCTGAATGACAAAGTACAGTGAAAAATCACCTTAATGAATGTCTGATAGAGTGGCTTACAGACGTCGTTTTCATAATGACCTGACTAATCCACTGAATGATGACAAATGGCAGATGCGTTAATGGGCTACAATTATGCTCATGTTATACAGTGGCTACATATGCACATACATCAGTGGTGCTTTGTTCGACATGGTTAAATTGCAGCATGTGTATTTCATGCCAATAATGATCCTAATGTTGTAAAAAGGCAAACACACACACACACACATATGTTAGTGGCATTCTACTTATCATGTTGACATTACATCAAACCAATGAATGTGCTTATGATCGATCTAATGTAATATGGCCACAAAATCCATTTGTGCATTATTGTGTGAACTTACCATGATAGTTTCATGTAATGGTGATGGTATATGTCTGCCAAGGCAAAGATAAGAACCTCCCCTCCATAATACTTCATTTAAATTAAAGCTGTATTACTACTGTAGTCACTCAATGAATCATTGTAAAACTAATTTTAATATTGTAGTAGATGAGTCAAAGATGAATACACTTGCTAACCACGGTCATTTTTGTTGGTCCAAATTCATCCTGTAGTTATGGCATTAGTGGCCTATATTCTTTAGACCTTTATGTAGAACCAGTTTTTAATACATTTTAATACATTATTATATTTTGAGCATAAGAAATCATGTCAATTTATTAGTGTAAAAAGTTTAGTGTAAAGAGAGTTGCTCTTGTAAAGATACAGTATTGTACCTCCTGATCAATAACACTTTTTATATTGTAATTCATTTCCAAACTTGATAGTTTGGCTTAAAAGCATATTCATTTTAGTTCTGAATATATTTAATGCTGTATATTATTTGCTCACCATAACCTCTCAAGTAGACTTATACAGTACTTTAAGTTGCAAAAGGTTATGCAGTTATGTGTATCAATAAATAGAACTAATAGTGAACAAATATGAATGTTCCTTACATTTTAAAGTAATGTATTTAATAAATTCCCCCATTAATGAGTTTGCTCAATGCAACAAATGCATTATAGCTGCTTATGGCTGCCTCTGAGCAACATGCACACATAAACTGAATGCAACAACACTTTAAGTAACTTCACAGAAATCCACCTACACAAAGAATAAAATGTATTTCTCCTGACACTGATGTCATACACATTCAAAACGAGGGGGCACATACTTGATACAGTATCTCCTGTCGCTCAAATGAAAAGCATATTTTTCTGGGTTTCATTTGTTATTATATTTAGGAGCAGTGATTAAAACAGCCTCCTCTCATACATATATTTTCACAAACAAATTGAAAAAAACGCATTTGAACATGAAGCTTGAAAGAACAGAATGAAGTGAATGTATTTTCTCTTCCACTGTGTTGGAAACATGACAACAATAATTTCGAATCCATAAAACCTAATGTCTTAATGACATTGGATAGTACAATGTTGACCTTAAAAAAACAACCCATAGATCTCTAAGTTTAATATAGTTTATCTTGAGCCAACAGGACAGAAAGAGGTGATAAACAATATATTGTATAATTGAATTACTGCCTTCAGATTAAACTCGCATTTGAAAATGTCCCAATTGTTAGAAATTAAGGACATTCATGAATCGACTCATTTTTTCCCCGACAACCTAGGGAAGCTCTTATCAAGATCAAAGTCTTACAATCAAGTTTGAAAAGTACTTCCCGCCCCCCACAAAAAAAAAAATTAAAAAAAATCTGAGAATCTGGGCCAAAAATAGTTTAAAGCCAAATTTGTTTTTGCCCGTGCAAATTCATACACGGTATCAAGACACTGTTAATATGCATCATAAAACCTGTCCTGTGTGAATATGCATCAAAGTAAAATATGCCCATGTTAATATTCTAGCCTACAAGCAGCAGTTCCACTGCAAACAACAGATGGAAGGGCAGCTGCATTTAAATAAACCATATTTATGAACTAAAATGTTGCATATTTAACAAAACTATATATAACTACCAACAGAATAAACACAGAGCTCAACTAACATTTAACAGTAGAGAAGACACCCTTAAGCAAAACCTAGCTCAATAAAATATATGCTGAACCACATTTTGCCGCAATTGGATATAGGCTTTATCTTTTCAAAACCAAACTGAGGTTTAGCCTCTTATTTGTAAAACATACCAACATGTTATTAAAAACAAAACATAATACAATTATCATTATTTAATGATTCATTTATTTTAGCCATACTTCCTGTTTTTAATACTGGTGGTGTTGAGCAGTGAGACATGATCTAAGAAGGGCCATCACACACTTTGGTGTTTTAATATACCCACATAAGGAAAGCAAATATTCACAGTTTTGTATAGTTACACACAATATAGATTGAGACCTACAAAACAGAAAACGCCTAGCAGCTGTGGTTACCAGAATAATTTTGTAAAACATATGGCAAAACTGTAATCATCTTTACAGAAGAGCCTGTAATATTAACAATTAAAATGTATAAAATGACATTTTAATCTAAAAAATTCAACATTGGATTTCTGCTGAATTAGCATGACCATTATGTTATTTAACCAATTTACATCAAAAGTTCATACTGCTTATCCTCTCTTGAGGGTTGCAGGAGGGCTGGAGCCAATCCTAGCTGTCATTAGACGAGAGGCGGGGCACACCATAGACTGGTCACCAGTCCATCACAGAGAGTAGACAGACAATCATTCATACTCATATCTACAGGCAATTTAGAGTGACCAATTAACCTGGTCTTTGAGAGGAAGCTGGAGAAGGGTACATTGTTTAACTGCAAAAGCCTCATTATAGGACATTTTATGCTACAATATAAGTCGTTTTTCTGTAAATTCCCCTCAAAATCTACAAATAATGTTATTTTAACACTATCATGTTATTAGCATTATATAGCTTTTTGTATTATGGTTTTTCTGCCTTTAAACTACAGTAATAGGTCATTTCTACAAATAAACAAATCATTTTTATAAATAAATACAAATAAAAATGATATTGTAACGTAAACAATGCTCATTTGTATTTCCAATTACAGGTTTTTGATGTCATCATTTTACAGTGTTTCAGTAATAACTCTACAGACATGTTTTACAGTGTATCACAGAGGAATTTAGAAATCAGTCAGAAATAGTATCAGTCAGATTTACTAAGCAAAGTGATTCATCGGAGTGAACTGAGGATAAGTATGGTTTTGAGCTGTTTAAAATGAACTGGTTGGTTGTTTAAGTAAAAGAGATGAGATCTGGTGTAGACAACTACTAATGAATCATAAATGAATCAGTCCATGCTGCATGATATGTTAAATTACTAGCTCATATTAGGAAATACTGCAGGTAATATCCTTTTTCATATGAGATTTATAGTAATTTTCCAATGTTATGACAACTACTACTGAAAAGAATAGAATGAAGAGAGACCAGGAGATTTGCTGTGTATTTAGTAATCTGGCAAGTTCCACAAGGTATAATAATGTAGATACAAAATAAGATATTCTGGGCGACATTTGCTTTGTGTTGGGGTTTATTTGATATAACTTGCAAACTAGACAGAAAGTGTTGATAGAATTATTAATGATTGGGTAGGTTACAGCCTAAATATATATATATCTCTGCCTACACTGAGTTAATCACATTTTAAATGTATGCAAGTCGTGAGTGCAATCAGTGGGGGAAGACAGTTGTCAGTGCTGTACACATCCTCCACATTTGATGAGCTATTTTGTAACCACAGAACAGCCATCATGTTACATTACAAGATTGTGTCTATTCAAACTAGCTGCATTCATTCAAGCAACTACATTCACTGCTACACTTACAGTGCTGTAAAGATCCCAGTGCTAATGGCCTTTGGATACAGCAGAACTGAACACCGACTCAACAATGAAAACCAGCACTGGTGAAATGCAAACTCTCAAAATAATATAAAAGATGATAAAGGGGTGGTTCATAGATTTATGAGCTCATATGAACCCCCTGAGGCTTGCAGTGTCTCTGTACTCGGTTTGACTAATGGTACTTAAGCCAAAGCTGACAAGGAAAAGCAGTTGAGGATTTATTTACACAAAAAACTAAATGGTATAGTCCATATGTACTAAATGCTGTCTTTTTTCTTGGCTGTAATTACCCAATACAATTTGCATTTCAAGATGCATGACTTGATAAATGAGTTTGTTTGAGACATTATGAGAGTCATATCAAAGGTTCCACACAGTCAACAATACCCAATATGTCAACCTCCCTGAGGGGTATACTGTCTTACTGCTCGAGTTGAATAATGTTTCTATTCCAGTGGTTGACTGGTATTTCTTTTTTACTGACTGACTTATTCGGTTGCCATAGCATTGGCTGACTGATAATGCTGTCAGTTGTTCATTAAGAGCCAATCACAGGCCCGCAGACACAGAAACTCATGAATACGTAATGAAGAAAGATGATGGAGGGATGTGATTGGTAGGTTGTGCCGCGGGGAAGGAAACACATTGTTCATACCTGACACACACAAAGACGACGGACAAACAGGCACACACACAAACACATGCGAAAAGAAGGAAGATATTATAGTCCGGATCTTATTTATGAAATGTAAAATGAAAGGTTTCCTGTATATAAGCACCCCTTCAGATATATGTTGTGCCTGCCATGCATTGAAATTGTTGCAACACACAGTGTCTGAGCAAGGAAGCACCCTTTATGTTCTATGCAGTACCCAGGAAGAAACTCAATAATGTTGGTTTAGTAGTCTCTCATCCATAGTGATTGGCATACCTCATATTGGTCACTAGGGGGCAGACAGGCTAACTGTGAGTAAGTGAATTAAGTATTACAGAAGGCAGTAGATTCATAGATCTTGTAAGCATCAAAATAGAAATTGCTATGTTCAGTTAGTGTTAAAAGTACATTCACATTCATAAGGAAGCCTGCTGCCTGCCATTGAATTGTTCTTTTTTTGTGCTTTGGTCATTGCAAAAACAGTCACAGGCTAGGGTCAGGATTAAGGTCCCACTAACATTCAGCAATCAGAAGAATGCGGTGACATTTTTCATTATGCTGATGTTGGAGTAAAAATGCTTTCTAAACCATTTGAAATTCAAACAGAGTGGCCATCAAAGGTCAGCGAGAGCAGTCAGTCCAACTTCTACTTCCATCATGTCCTGGGGCTCGATCACATTTTGCCCTCTTGAAAAAGAACATGGTTGATACAAAACTGACTGCAATTTCCAAAACCTCTGATAGGCATTTCCTTCCACTCTGAATAAGACAGACTTGTGTCATGCTAACATAATAATAAAATGTGACCCAGAGTGCGACAAACAGGAGCAGTGTATTTATCCATATTATGGCAAAAATATTATATAATGCTTGAAACATACTGTTTCAATGGCTTTTTCACTAACAAGCCGGCCAAAGTTGCTGCTCTCTGTGAGGGATGAAATTGCTAACTTTTAACCACTGCTCAAGCCTACAGGCTGTGAGAATTTGATGCAATAAAGAGTTTGGGTGCATTATGGCTTTAAAGTTGAAATAGTTCAGTGGTGCTAAGCCTGAAGCAAAAGTTGCAAAACTGTTATGGAATGTTTTGTGAAGCCTGCTGTTTGTTTGGTTTGAATCTACCATGGCCAAACTTGGAAAAGGTGCCTGCTAGCAAAGGGTGATACTACTGAACCTATATGCTTGATTTTAAGGTGTGAAAATACAAAAAATACTGTGGAATTACAGTAGCTTTGCTTGGAGCTTGTGCTTAACTCGGTGGGGTGCAGCCATGTCAAGCCAATGAACAACAGCAAAGTATAGAAAAGGCTTGCATGTTTTATGACATTCTAAAATAGGTTACGATTATGTATACTCCAGTAAGACTGGTTAGAATGGTTGTTTAGTAAGTATATTATGCTCTTTTTGCCACAGCTACTATTCCTGAATGCAGGTAGTTTAAGGCTATGGGTACACGCTATATGGTCCTTTGCCTGCAAGTTTGGCACAATTGCCAACGTTTTCCCATGCATAGCCAGTTCTCACAATGTGTTTGAATGATGAACAATTAGGAAAAGGCCAACTCTGCCTTAGCTCTTCCATGTCATGTGATATCCACTCTTCCTTCTCATTCAGCACTCTTCCCTAGCTCCACAATTGTCTTCTATTTTTGTTAGCTAGATTCTCTTTGAGTGTATTAATGGCTTGAAGCACCACATGTTGGTCGCTAGCTGTGGCTATATCTTTCGTTGTTGTTGCTTGGAGTTCAGAACTACCACTATGTCCAGCACAAGTCTCTGCCTCTCTGCAGGCACTCCAACTCTTGTTCATCTTGTTTCGGTATTGATTCAAAACTTTGTTTCAGGCTGTCAAACTTTGATCTACAGAAACAGTTTTTAAGAGGCTAATGCACAAAATAAGAGCAATATGATCAAATTTGAGTATTTATTTTAAGGAGCACAACACTACATCAGATGGAAATATGTGGCTATATTTTTCTCTGAACCATACCCTTTCAGTTGTCTTTACTCTTCTCTTCCTGTTTGAGCGTTTTTCTGCTTTGAATACTGACACTTCTTATTCTTCTAAGTCCACTTAACAAATTTAGATATGACAATTCTTGTAAGATTAAAGTTCATTTTGTACTTATAATTATCATGTTTTCATGTGTTCATTAATAAGAACCAGGGATTATTTCTCAGTGTTCAGACTTAATTACATACTGCAAATGGAAATTCTGGCAACCATTCAATTGACTAGATGGCTGGCTGACTGACACACTAACTGGCTGACCGCCAGACTGAATGGCTGACTGACTAGACATTCTTGGCTTTTACCTGACACTGTTAACTGAGCTACTTAAAGTATGTGCAACAGTATTAAAATTCAGATTGACTGGAGAATTGACTGGATGACTTCGTAAATGACAATTACTGTACAATGTATTCATTTTGGTGGGTTCCAGTATGTGATGGTGCACACTGCAAATTATTTCAAAGGGGTCAAATTGGAACAAAAAATGACAATTAGAGTCCCATAAAGTGAGGGGGTTTGACTAAATCAAAGACAATATAATTAAAGTAGAGATCTTAGATACATTTCTTTTAGTAAAGTAATAGTTGAAAATGTTTGGAAAACAGAAAAGCTTTCATATGGTATCCCAAATCTATTCTGCATCTGCTTGTTCCAACTCTTCATTCAAGATAGAGTATGGTGCTTACAAAGGGTGAAATTACTAAAACAATGTTTTACAGTAAATAGCTGCACAGTTACATTTATCTTGTAAGTCAGCTAGACTCAAGAGATCACAAGATCACAATATCACACAATATCTGTCTTGTTAGGCTTCAAGTCATGCACTGTCCGATTCATTGGTATACCATGGGGTGGTTTGGGGAGGACCTCCCTGAAATAGTCACATCATGACTTAGCTTTTTATCACTTCAAAGTCTGTATATACCACATTCATTTATATCCAATGGTTTTTAACATCCTTCGTATTTTTGTACTTGATGCATGTATTTCTGGCTTGATGAAAGGCTGTAGCTTACCCGCAGCTAGCAGTGTGTGACTCACCTGCTGGCTGAATGTGTGACTCAACTGCTGACTAGGTGTCCACGGCTTTCCCCGCAGTACATGTATATAATAAGAAGATATAAATAATTGCATGGAAATAATGTTTTTGTTGGAAAAAGTATGACCCTGAAAATGATAAAAGTTGACCTATTTAAAGGGTAAATTCACTGTAAAATTGTGTTTTCATAGATTTTTCCTGTGGCCACTGACAACTCAGTTTATTTGGAAACATGATTCACTGGTTTCTTGCTTTGAGGGAGATCTGTTCATGTTCTTATTTTATTTAACAAGCAAGATGAGTGAGAACACATTCCCAATTCCAGATGCGGCTTAAGGTTGTATTTGGTGGGGGTGAGAGTATACTGTAACACAACCAGTTACATCTGGAAACTGCCTTGTTTTACCATAGCCTTGACAATGGAGCAGCTGGGTTTCAACAACTTGCTCAAAGGAACTTCCCAGCCAGCCCACAGTTTTGTACCAGCAATTTTTCATTTCTATTACCCTCAAGCTACAAACAATCCATTATCAAAACTTGGTCTTCAGAAATTACATGCATAAAAGATCAAACTTTTGCCATAAGTAATCCTATCTGATTTGTTGTTTCAGTGTAAATGCCTTTAGGTCTCGAATGGTAATTACGCTAATGAAGCTTTTCACGGAAGTTCAAGCAGAAAGACAATTATTGTTCTAATTTCATCACACTGGAGCTCCCTCAATTATAATACAGGGATTTCAATGGGAATTGTTTTCAGGTTTTCATGTCAACCAATAATCACCCTCACTGAAGGAAATATAAACTATCTTATCTGTTATACACCCTCTGCTGTCTATGGCACTTCATTCCTTCATCACCCAAGTGTCAAGGCCTCTTGTATGGCTTTCAAGGGAGAATGTCTAAATGGCTGCTATTTATAGGATTTTACAAATTCAAATTAATGCAATAGACAGTAACATAGTCTCTCAAGTTATTAAAGTGTTTTTTGTCTTGCATGTAATGTCTTTACTTATTGAAATACAGTTGAAAAAAAAACTCCCAATCTTTTGGAATCCCCCTTATGACAGCTTTGACCCACAGTATACATAAAGACATATAGTAAACATGCTAAGTGTTTTAGTGGGCCTGAGTCCCAGGGTGAGGCGCTACACTCACTCAGCTTGGGTACAGCCCGCAAACAAAATGGTGCAAGTACAAGGATGATGAAATGAACTTACAGCTGTTCCCATGGTGAGAAAGTACTTCCACTCTGATTTAATCTTTGCCTCCAAGAGTACTACAGCAAAGGCATACAGTGTGCTTCAAAACACACTCAGTAATCACATATTAGAGAGAGCTGAATCTTTAAATGCATTTTAGTCCTGAGGTGAAAAGCATTTACTTTTGCTCTGAGACTATGACATACTGTAGCTGAATAATTACTGAGCTTCAATTAAACATGCTAATGGACACTTAATGGCTGTGCTTGTATTTAGCTGTGAAGAAGACAGTAAAGAGTGGAGAGATGTATGACATATTATCAGTTCAGTTAACAATGATATAAAAGTGAACATTACATTCATTAATAAAAAAAAACACTGCATGTAATCTATTCTGATTGATGCTACTTACCTTTTTGTACTATTTAAAACTTGACGTAAACATTCATTTAAAATTTATAGTAGTTATACATGCTTGGACATTTCATATTAACAAGGCTGCCTGAGATTGTAGGATTAAAATTTAAATTATGTAAATAGAAGTGAATTCACCCTTTAAAAAGAAATCCATGTCCTAGGGAGCTATATCTAAATTGAAAGAGTTAATTCCTTTAATTGAAGTCTGTCAGCGTATGGCCTATGGCATGTTTTAAAACCATTATGTATCATTTTGACATCAATTAAGCATTCAAACAGACAATTAACTCAGTAAATTGCGTTTAACCATGCAGTGGAGCAGCAGGCTTTGCATTAAACACAATAAACACACTCATACATGAACAGGCTTTTTTATGTGTCCAAGAACACAGCTATACAATGTATCCATCTACACACGCAAACACACACACACTTAATCCCGGAAAGAAGACGATCCGTAGAACTGATCTGTGCAGCTCTTTGGTGATTTACCGCTGGGTCAGATGTCTCCACAGCATTTTGATAGGAATTCCTTTTGGAAGATAAATGTTGATCTCACCGATTAAATCCAACAATTATAGCTGCCACATTAGTTTGCCTGAATGTAAAGTGAAGCTTCATGTTTTTACTGGACAGAATAACAGTGCTGCCTCTGGGTCTCAACACGTACAGATATAACCCCATTTCAATAAACTAACTGTACTAACTGTAAAATGAACAGATCAGTTCACATTAAATGTTGCATTATTTTCTTATATCACACAAAAGTTTGGATTTGTATTATAACTACATCACAGACTGAAAAACTAAATGTACTACATCTCTCTGTCAATTATGTTATTTTTTGTGAGAAAAAGTGTCAGTGGAGCTTTGAGTTGAGATTACTTTGTCACAGTTTAGTCAGGTAGCTACTGTCAGTAGGCAGAATGATTGTTTCAAATTAAAGGCCCTCTAATGTTTCATATAATATGTTTTGGCCTAGTCTTCTTTCCCTGTTGGTTTCTGTCTCTTCTTTTTTAAATTTCTTCTCTGGATCTCTACACTTTTTTACCACTTCCTCTTTCTGTTTCTGTGTTGTTATTCTTTTATTATGTTCTCTGATTTCTCCTGCCTCCCTATACCCCACCCCCCTAAGTTTATGCAAACTTGGATATAAATCAATGGGTGATTATTATTTATTCAGATCTCTATAATTTGGACAGCAGCAATGGGAGTAAGTTTTTATGAGCTGAGTGGGGCTGACCTATAACACACACATAAAAACACACACACAGCCAGTTTGTCCAGCTAGCTGGCAGCACCTAGCTCCCTGCTCTCCCTCTAACATCTCATAGCAATGTCTTATAAACGTAACCAACCCTGCCAAAGCAGATTTGTTCATTTAGTCTCTCGGAGACAGAATTTGTTTTCATTTAGCTCTTGCAACTAAACTAACACTGCCTTTGGGTTTTGCCATCATAATTTATTCTACTGGAGACAAATAGAATTTAGCAGACCAGAACAACATATGGTTTGCAGGGAAGAATAAAAAAAAACAGGGAAGAATTAAAAAAGGGGGAATATCATCATGTGGAACTGTTTGTAATGAAGTGGAGCTGATGCACATTTGAAGAATGGTAATTAAATAGTAAATCTGCAGTAGGAAGGAAGGCAACAAAAATATAGTCAAAACAAGTAGAATAATATACAACATAATATAAACTTCTTAGGTCAGCAAAACATTTCATGAACACTTGAATGTTATTTATTTGTAAGTGTCCTCTCTTATTCAGTGGTTTGCAAGTAGTTTTACTAGGGGTGAAATCAATAGGAGATCCGTCAATCATCTTGCAATGTCTGTTGTGACATTGGCAACGCTGCAGTGAAAAGATTGATCTATCCTCAGTTCATACTGACACTGTTGCCAGGCTTTTTCTAATTTACTGTGAAATAATGTTAAACATACAGTAGATCAAAAATAAATTCAGATTAGATATTGCATATTCATGTAATGTGAGATGTGCTATAATACGACACATTTTAAAGAAAAATGTGTGAAAGCTTATTATTATTATTATTTATTCAGCCACCCAATCTGCCTTTCTGTTAGTGTTTAAGGACCAGCAAGGTGCTGAAGATGACTGACAGCTGACAGGAAGTAGCCAATCAATCACAGGCTTGTTATAAGAACTCCACTAATTAATCAACTCACCTATCATACTGACACCCCTCATTAACATGTTGATTAACCTTTTAAACCAATTAAGATCAATTAAACCAATTAAAGGAAATCTCATGGGGAGTGGTCAGGTTGTCAGTCAATCATGTACAATGTCCGAGAGAGCCAGAAGGAGAGATGGATATGGACAAGAGGATACGATTGGAGGACAGGAAGGGAAAGAGGAAAGAAATATTAGAGGAGAAAGAGGAAGAAAAAATAAAGATGAGAGAGATTAAAGTTGTTTTGCAGAATGAGGAAGTATGGAAAAAGGTTGAGGATGAGGTTTAACAATGACTGGAATTAACTTTTTAAAAGCTCTTTTCACACATTGTCTTTGATGGCCTCTGCCTTGTAGGGATGGGAATCTCCCAAATCTATTTAATACCTATTGTTGGTGTCACAATTCAATTCAGAATAGATTCTCAATTCAAAAAAAGAGGGCACAAGGTCGAAGCTCTTACTCCAGTATGCTCTGTGCCAAACTGTTCTCTTGTGTTTTTCACTCATTTAATTGCAGTAATAACGGCAATTAAATTCATTGATCTCAATGAAGGTCGCTGTCTAATAGACAGAACAAAGCAGGGAAAGGTGTGAGACAGTACAACTTTTTTATTTAAAAAGTTTGACACAATAATTTGGGATCATCTTACATTCTTCTGCCTGAATGAGAATAATGTAATTTACTGACCTATACATGTCTTATGTTAGATAGAGGTTGGTGTGTGTGTAGGGGAGGTTGTGTTACTAACTTTATCTCCAGGAGGGGATTGTACAAATACATTTGAAATGTATGATTTGTCTTGTTGGTTGGTGCTGGAGTTGAGTTGGCCACTTTTGGTAAGGTCATAAATTACTTATTTCAAAGCTTATTGTAAAGTTATTACATCCAAAATCTTTTTTTGTTCCTTCAACTCAACACACTATAAATGATGCAAAAAAAATCAATTTTTGGGCTCTCAGAACCATAGAAGATTGTATCCCAATTATTATGTGAACCAATGCTTTCCCCACCACTAATGCTTTGGCTAAAATCACATTTGTAATTTCTTTCTTCTTTTTTTTGGCACTTTGCCTGTACTAGATAGTTCAGAGTAGAGACATAAAGTAGGCTACAATTGACAAAGACTCTGGACCAAATTCAAATGTGATATTTACATTTTTTCACATGCAAAGGTTTCACTTAACACTAAAAACATTTGGTTTGGGGTGTCATATGGGGTCATATCCAGCCTAATAAGATCATCATATGCACAGATTAGAAAATTATTCAGTCAATATGAAGTAATTAATGAATTAGTCACAGTTAACTTTTTATAAATTGGCCTGAATGACCTCAGTACTTCAAGTATAACACATGAGATCCTGTGATCAACAGTCATAAAGAAACCTCTATGAAAGAATTTTATCTGGAGGGGACGGGAAGTCTTTTAAACAGGAAAGTACCACTGTACAATTAAAACACAATTCATTCTTTAGTTCTGTAAAATACATCAAGTGCCCTTATCAAGCCCTAAAGATGTCTGAGGCAGTGACACTCATCTCTTTGTCAGTTGGCAGTATCTTAGCTGTTTAATTCTTTTGTAGGGAAACCATGACTTGTCTGTTTATTCAAAGATGTTCAGAGAGGTTTAACAATGATGACAATGACTGCTGGCAATAGCCCTATGAAACTGGGCAAAAGACCACAATCACTGTCGAAAGCAACCATAGTGTCACACAGGGTGTATGAATAATAGATACCAATACTATTACTACTACTAATACTACTACTACTACTACTACTACTACTACTACTACTAATAATAATAACATATTGTGTAGAAAATCTAAGGGGACAATGATGAAAAAAGAGAGTGGGAGAAAAAGATTTAACATGAAAAGAGAGGGAGGAACAAAGAAAACTACTGAAGCACATTCACATTGTGTCACATTGTCCTTCAGTGTGGTGCATGTTTTATGCCTCCTTAACACATGACATATACAAAGTGTTATGTATATGTTAACACAAGTGAATTTCCTTGACAAACCATTCCAGCAAGACGCGATTTTCAGGAGGGAATGTGGCACAGGCTGTGCACTCGAGCGATGGCATTTTAAATGGGTGCACATCTTATGTTTTCTTCTTTTTTTTCTTGTCTGAGTCTGCTTGGTATTTTGGTGACTTGCTGTGAACCTGAATGTGCTGAAGTGAGAGGCGAAGCACAGTGGGGAGTGTGTCAATAATAATCAAGTGGCACAGTGCAATTTTGGTGTCAAGCATGACCATGATTTACGCTTCTGCTGCCCGCCTACACAGACCAGGTCAAGGACGCATAGAGGAAGGCACTCTCTACTGTTTCCCTGACTTTAGTTTACTTAACTTTATAACAATTAAAGCAAACCCAATATTATATCAAATTTAGCTTGGATTCTAAAAAAAAAATATATTATTGAATATTAAAGAGGATTAGACCATGTATTTCAATCACACCTTGTTTCCATTGGTGTGCATATCCTGTTTGCTGTGTGAAGTTGAATGGCCTTTACGCACCATGCATTTATGATTCACAATTAGTGTAGCAAAGTACACAGCCTTTTTGTGGAAGAACAAGCAATCTGAGACTAAAACAAAACATGCGAGGGTATGACAAGACAAGGAAAGTGTAAAATATAAACCCTATTGGTTCCAGCCTGTCTGTGCAGTTGTTCCACACATTCAGTTCTCATTATTGCTGTTGGGAGACACGGACATTGCCAAATGAATTTCTAAATGTTTTCCACCAGTTAGGGTCTGTGTCAAAAAAATCTAACTCGCGTATGAGCAGTTACCCGAGAGAAAAACAAAGAGAGAAATAGATGGTGGGGGCAGGAGTCGTGGAGGGTGAGAAGAAACTGTAGTAGAGACGAGACAGGAAGATTGGAGTCAACAGGCGTAATTTAAGGGAGTTAGAGGCAAGATGATAGGGGAAAACTGTCAGTTGAAAAGAAAAGAAAAAGCAGCAGAGAAGAACATAAAACATAAAGAAAAAAAAAACATAAAACAAAAGCAAAGAAGCAAAAACAGAACCTTGAAAGAACTATCATTAACAAACACAAAGAGATCCGTGTGAAATGTATATATAGAGCCCTTTATACAGAATCACAAATTGACCCTTTTTACATATATGTGTGTTTGTGTGTGCATTAAGATGCCGTCTCTGTAGATGTAATCACATGTTACCAATCTTACCTTGATAATGGGCGCTGAAACCACGGTAACGGTGGTTGCTATCAGTCACAAAATGCAGTCGGAGCCAGTTCTTGTTGCTAACGATGGGAGAGGGGACATTACTGCCTGACAACCTGTGAGAAGATAGAAAGTGAAAAGAACACTTGTAAGAAATGGTATGAACAAACATAAAAACGCTAACAAATTCTCTACCCTTGCCCTCTTTTTTCCACAAAATCAAATAATAGACCCCTAGGATGAGCAGAGAGACTAAACATTGCCCTCTGTGAAGGTTTTAAACTGACTAACTAAGGATAGGAGTACATACACATATTCAGCGTGTGTTTAATATTACTGCCATTAGGAGGACACCCCATAAATGTGTCGTCCTATAGTGTGAACAAAGCTGAAGTCTGTAAAACAAGCTTGTGATGTTGTGAAAGTGTCATTGCAACAACAGAAACTACATATCAGTCTAAGGTTATCTTAGTTGTCTTTTATTTTCCCCATCTCACCTGTGTATATGTGTGTGTGTTTGTGTGTGTGTGTGTGTGTGTGTGTGTGTATGTAAGAGAACGAGACAGTGCTCAAAAACTCATCTCATTGTGTCTTTGTGTAGCTGCTGTCTAGAGTGAAGTGAGGACAAAGTCTATTGAGTCAGTAATAGCACAGACTAAATTACAGAAGAGGGACAAAAGGGCCTAAATTCAGGCAAACCTTTCCAAACAAAACATTGCCTTGAAAAGAGGAAAGACAATTAAACTATTTATTTGGAGCCTGACAGAGTGCAGACCTTTCTCCTTTGTGTCCTGCAGACTGAATTACATATAGTGTTAGGGCCAATGTAACCAGTTTGTTTCTTTAGTATTCTCTCCTATTGGAGTAACTGGGGATTATACTGCTCAAGAGTCCCTCAATGTCTGTCTTTTTTTTCTTATTCATGGTTCTTGCCACAAACGTCCCAGCTGGGGATGCAAGCTTGCAACTGTCATCACAAATTCAATGTTCATAGTTTCTTAATGTTGGTAGCTGGTATTGTACTGGACCACACTATTGTGATTATAACAACTTTTAATATTTGTACCCACTACAATTTATCCACATCATACCTCATAAACTGGTACATGCAAATATGATGAGGTTTCAGACAGATATAGGGCTGTCAGACTGCCACTTTAAACCATATTAGCTTCTTTCCACTTAAACAAGCTAGTGTACTGAGGCATTGATGGCACACAGAGCTCGTAGATAGGACATAATTTGCAACTCTTTCATCAAGTGGTGAGTATAAGATTGTCTATAAGCTGAGGAGATGAACAAGGCTGTTGTGGTTGGCAAAGTGAAGTGAGCAGGGCTGCATCGCCTTCTGGCTGTAACGCAGTTCTGTTCCGTGCTCGGTGCTCAGTTGTTCCTGTACAACTTCAAATGAATGCAGCTCAAATACAATCTCTGCTGGCAATAATCCATTTCTATACATCAGTCCTTTGATGTATTGGAGCTTTCATCTCTGTAGTAGTAGTAAAAACCAACAGGTGCTGTTTTTCTCTCAATATATTTTCATAGTGTTCTATTTTAGTAATATCACCTTGGCTGTTACATTTGAGATACAGACATGCACACACGTAAAAATATGAAGTTATTGCCCTCTCGTGGTCACCTGTCCCCTTCTTCAAACACCTGCTGTTAACCTTCGCAGTCCATTAATATCAACATACACACACAGAGGCTGTACACGTGCACACACACACACACACACACACACACACATGTATGGTGGCTTACTGTACAGTGTCCATATAATACTTTCCAACACCGGTACCACCTAATAACAGCAGTATAAAGTGGAGCACAAGAATGCTGAGCAGGTGTTTTAGAAGGTGTGTGTGTGTGTGTGTGTGTGTGTGTGTGTGTGTGTGTGTGTGTGTGTGTGTGTGTGTGTGTGTGTATGTGTGTGTAAGAGAGAGAGAAAGAGAGAGAGAGAGATATATATATATATAGAGAGAGAGACAATGAGAGGGTCACCTTGTGCCCTAGATCAGTAGGATTCTCTGATGTCTGCTATTAGTCTCACACACACTCATGCATACATATACAAACACACACACACACACACACACACACACACCACCACCACCACCACCACCACCACAGATACACAAAATCTGCCCAATTTACAATTAACAGCGCACACACAATAATGTAATAACACAACTATGAAAGTCGGTGAGCAACATAAATAAAAATGATAAAAAGTCCATAGTATGCACTTATCATGAGAATGAGATGTTTTAATGCACTCTGGTGAAAAGTGATACTGAAATAACATTGTGTATGCTTAATATGTTGGGAGTGGATCACTGTAGCTGTTCTGTGAATCCATTTCGTAAGCTACACAGAGAAGAAGGGATATATGCACACACACGCATATGCATCTTAATATATATGTATATGTTTGTGTGTGTATATGTGTGTGTGTGTGTGTGTGTGTGTGTGTGTGTGTGTGATTATGGCAAATCAATACTGGTCTATTGCCTGGTAGAGAGGGTGGATAGTATATGAGATGTACAGGGTTCAGATATTGAATCTGCTGGACTGCTAGACAATAATCACTGATATAGGAGTCTAGAGGCAAGACTAAAACGTTACGATATTTCTTGTCCAAGTGAATATTGTCTCGTGAAGCTATAATTAACGGATGCACCAAAAAAAAAAAGACGATCGTTTTTGATCGCTCAGTGGCACGTCATGTCTTCTTTTTATAATGTCACGTGTGGATCATTAACCTTGTTGCAGCTTCTACCTGCTGAGAAGATCTCAGTCAGAAGTATGAGATGAGGAGAGGAGCAGGAGCAGGTTTACTCCAGGTCTACACTGAATGTAATCTCCAGGAGCCCCATCGCGTTTGGTGTGAACGCTCCTAAAGGCTGAAGTAGGAGGAGCAGGGAATCTAGCGCACCTATGGAAGCCCAATGATGCCAAAAGTGAAATGAGTCACACTAACAAATTATAACACAATTTATAACTATGTTGTTGTGTATTTATGTGATATGGGATTTGTGCAATTTACTTGTATTTGTGTCTTTATTTTGGAGCAATATGTTATAATTTGTGATAATTGGATTCTTTATTTAATTTATATTTATATATTAGAATTGTTTCTACTCTTTATAATTTACTTTTTGGTATTTGTGATTGTATCTTTTCACAACTTTTGTATTTGTTGTTATTTCCATAAATACCAAAATCTATAAACCCAATATCGTGTCTCGTCTCGTGAGCTGAGTGTCACACCCCTATTGGAGTCCCAAGATTATGCACAAGGCTTTTGAAATTGAAAATGTCAAATGGTAATCTGTTCATTAGCACAGATGTAGATGAAAAAAATATCTCAAAAACTGTGTGATTTAATATATGAAAAAAGTATAAATGCTTAAATGAATGAATCCATTGCACTATGGTGTAATATTCATTGGATGAAGACAAAGTTGTAATAATAGGAATGAAGTAAATAGTATCATGCCAAAATGTCGATAATGTAACTAATCAAAACTGCTTTTAAATGGCTCTCATTGTCTTGTTACAGTGCTTTAGTATAGTACACTTTTAATTACTGTACAAGATTATCATGCATCATCAACAATCACAAAATACAGCACCTCCTCAAACCATTTTGAACATTTCGGGAACTTGATCTTAGATTTCCCAACCATACTTGCAATTGTTTTACATAACTGAATTTTATTTTATATTTAATTATTTTAATCTATTTGTCAAATTATCTACCCTAATTGGATTTTTAAAACATATATCATTTTACATTTTAATTATATTAATTTATGTATCAAATTGCCTTCTCTAATCAGAACCTTTTAATGGCTTTTTATGAGCTAATTGTGGTATTGCCTTTGTATATCCCTCTGTTGTTGTTTTCCTTTTCTTTTCTTTTGTAATTGACTCAACACTGTTGTAAATGAGATATGCCCCTCAATAATCTCTTGAAAATACAGGCTGAATGAATGAATAAATGAATGAATGAATAATACCAAGAGGCAACAGGCATAGAAACAAGATGAGTAGCAGCTCTCAAGAGACTCTGAAAGTATCCAAAATAAATTAACCTTTTCCTGAAAGGCAATTCTGGGTGCTGGCCTCAGCTTAGACCAAAGCAACAGAGACAGTTAATGTCAGACACGAGGATAATAATGATCACAATGTACCAGTCCTTCATAAATCTTTCTATAGATTATTTTTGTGTGGTCCAATACTTCAGTTTGATACAAGCTAAGAAGCAAAGAAACACAGCATTTAATTTCTTGATACTATAACTACAGCTATGTTTGTAGGTCAAGCTTTCCCTCTCTCATCCTTACCCTCTTGACCTCTCTACTCTTTTCCTTTCCTCTGCTTTCCTCTCTGTCTCTCTTCATATATGCGCTATCTCACACACATACACACACACACACACATTATTCATGTTTACAGCTCTTAATTCACTTCCTGCAATGACATCATTACCCAGAGTGCATCATTAAGGGTAGAGTGTGTGTGCATATTCAATCTGTTCCAATATTAAAACAGGAATTAAATCATAAATCTATACAGAGAGCCCGTGTGTGTGTGTGTGTGAACTTAAAATATTAAACTGTGCGCTCAGGAAGCACTTAACAACTCTAGCTGCAGGATGAAGGTATAATTAGAAAATTCTGTCTTGGAGGCGTAGCTGGAAGGTCAGAGAAACAGGCTGGCGACTAAAAAGGTCACCAATCTGGATTCCCGCAGGAGCTTATGTCAACAAGTACTGTCATGATGGAGCACAGCTACTGGTCTCAGATATGAATGCACGTGAAGTTGAAGGACAATGAAACTGGAAAAAGATAATATGTGCTTAGCAACTATTTACATAGGTAGTTAAAGCTTAAAATGAAGCTTTCAGCAGAAACACAACACACACACATACACATACACACACACACACACACACACACACACACACACACACACACACACACACACATATCAGCTTCTGAGCTACAGAGAAGTTAGTTGATTTGGCTTGTGTGGACTACTGGCAATGCATTATTAAACCATTAATCTATGCTGATGACTTTTGTCTGTGACTGTTAAGTGTTCTCCCAGGATACCTGCTATAAAGCACTTCAGAGGAGCCCTGAGGTATTATAGATCATCTTCAGATGGGCTCCAATGATTTTTGATTTTTGATTCTTATACCACAGTGTAAGAGGGTGTCTGACTCAGAGGGTGAAACCAGGTTTGCTATCAAGGGCTACTAACACCTCTTCTGAGAGATATTTTGGGACAGTACTGTTAGGTATTCTGAAGATGTCATGGACCATAAACAAAGCTCATGGGACAGTATACTTGCAAGAAATAGACATAAGACATAAATAAGTTTAAACAAGGGCTATTAAGGGTGTACTAAATTGTATTGGATTCCATCTTATATACAGAATTAATGCACCATATATTAATATTCATTAATAAAATGTGACTTTTCATAAATAAAGAAAATCAATAGAAAAAACTGAGATGATCTACATTTCCTGTTTCTCTTGAAAGCGGGTGAGTATCATGAAATAAAGTAAATTGCTGTTCTTCTCTGGGGAACCTAAGAAAATGACTTGCTCTGAGATATTTCCCTCTTGCATACTTCTGTGTAAACTACAGCAGATCCCAATGCAATACTTCCTTTTGGGAGAAAAATGTTTCATAATCAGTCCTTAAAACCTCATAGGAGTCTGTTAGTAATTAACCACCAATAATGGTTATTTTCCAGATATGTACAAAGAGGTCAAATCCCATCTTCTGAAAATCACACCTCTAAAAAAATATTATCAGGCAAATATACTAAAACGAATGAAAGCCTCCTGTGTTTCATGTTGAGCTACAGCGAGGTAGAATGGAAAAAGTAAATACTGAGATGGAGAGTGAGTGTGTGACCATTTATGTGTGTGTATGTGTCTGCAAGAGAGAGGATATCAAGTGGAGACTTGCCAGAGGGAGCAAGAGAACATAATTGATTAAATACACTAGACCAAAAGAGCATCTCTCCCTCTCTCCATCTCTCTGTCTTCCATCCTCCCATCCATCCTCTGTGTCTCTCTTCCTCTACGGAAATACAAACCAGCTATTCCAGCTGGCAGTATGGGAATGAGAAAGAAAGAGAGGGAGGAAATAAAGAAGCATGGGGTGGTAAGTGGGCGGAAGGAGGAAAAGATCGATGGAGGTATAGGTATGTGAGACGTGGAGAGAGAGCAAGGAGAGGAGGTGGGGTAGGGGGGGGGGGACCCATAGAGGCTGACAGAGGTACATTGGTTCATTTCCTAACTTGTTAATTATTCATTTTAAGCATTTAAGCAGAATATAATCACAAAAAACAAAAGCAGCATTTCAAGTGAGCAGGTTTTAATGAAGGTAATTTATGAAAACAACATACATTTAAATGAAATAAGGTAATTTTCTGCCACATTGAACACATTGACAGGAAACATATGACGCAATGACCTTCGTTTTGGGATTTTGTAGTAGTTTACATTGATTATACATGTTTAGATGATACAATATAATACAAAAATAAGCAGCAAAATGTTTTTCCAAATTGACCTCTGTCTCAAATATTTATTGATATTTAATGTAATGTATCTAATATTTCAAATACAGAAATATTAGATACAAAGATAGTAATTCAACTTGATCTAGATCAGATTTCGATGCAATGTGACATCATCATCACAATAGTTCTGTCAGCTTTCTTTCCACTTATGTTGTCCTTCACTATGATGATAGACAAAGTGCAGTCTGCACACTGTACTCTCCCACATTTAATAACTTCAAATTGCTTGGCAATCACGGTTTCAATCAGCTCCACAATCTCCTCACTCTACGACTTGAGGAGATTGTGGAGACGATCAAAACTGAATAGAACATTTGGTCACAAGATAGATTTCAACTACTCTTCGGTGAAAAATGCAATCATAGTCATCAAGATTTAATATTTCTGTGCAGTTCCACTCTTATGTGTGCAGTTGCATTGTTCACTTGGGATGTTTTACTGAAGGTGTTTAATCTCATAGTGACATCTTTCACAGCACAGGCCTGGAAAGATGGATGCACTTGTGATGGATGTTCGTGAGACTGTCTATGTGAAGAGGTTAAGAGATTCTACCTGCTGTCTAATGGATGGCTTTTCACACACATGGAGAAACCTTACATCAGTGGTCATGTGGATTAGAAAGCAACTCAACCCAGCACTAACTTATGCGCATATGTGTGTGAGTGTGTGTGCGTGTGTCTGCCTGTGTGTGCATGTGTGTGACTATTCATTAGACAGTAGGGGAATGCTACTTAATCAGGCAATCTGTCTTAATAGCCTCTTCTAATTAAGACAGGTGGGAACTGCCACACACATACACCCACAAAGACACATGCACATGCACAGAGAGATTGAGAGAAAGAAAGACAAAGAAAATGCTCATTCACATACTTGTATGAACACACAGAAATGTACACACACACACACTCACGCTGCATGAATGTTGTGCTGAGTGTAGTCTTGGTGGAACTATCATCAATCAGTTTATAGAGAAAGACAAGTTTTGTGTGTGTGTGTGTGTGTGTGTGTGTGTGTGTGTGTAAGTGTTTATATGCATTGTGTATATGTGTTTGTATGTGATATTCATGTGTGTGTAGGTGTTAGTGTGCTTGTGTGAGTGTGCCTGCTGTGTCACTATCCATCAATCTCAAGTGGGCAGAGTGTAATCAGTGTTCACAACAGGACTCTGCTCTGTCTCTCCCTCCCCTCCCTTTATCTCATCTAAATTTCTCTCCTCCTCCTTGCTCGCCTCTTCATAGAGCGGCAAGTTGTTTTTAAACCAACTTGTTCACACCGACAGCTGAGGGCTGAAATAAAACATGAGTGGGTGGCTGTAGATAAAATGGATAATAGAACATTCTGATTACGGCAATAAAAAAAGTGTCAATGTTTATTTGTTACTATTGTTTTAAGACTTGAAAAAAAAAAGAATCTATTCTGTAACATCCATGGTTTGAGAAGGAGAAATTCAACATTTTGTGTAATACTTGAGTGTCAACATGTTTAACTGAAATATCTTAGTACTGCTTAGAGAGCTAAAAGTTATTGGTTCAGTTTTGGGGAACCTTGTCCTTTTAATCATGTACTGTAATCATTACTACTCACTGTGCTATATTGAAAATGATGGCTGAGAAGCTCTACAAAATCCTATAGTGAGGATACAATGGTGTGTTTATATCATGCAAGACTATTTTAAGTGCCTCTGACGGAGCCACTTTAAAGAGTGAGTAAATTTATTGCTACATAAATAAAACCTAAACTAAACAATATAGTTTTCCAGGCAGAAACAGCTGAGTTTTGTTTATTATCGAGGGAAGTGCTCCGTGTAAAACACTTTATACCATCTGCTGGGTAATTTATGCATGTGATGGCAGAGCAAGCAGGTTGCAAATCTAGCTAGCTTCCTCTGCTTCTTGATATGGTGGAAAACACAATGCCAGTCAAGAGTCTGCACTGAAATATTGTAGTATATCTAATAAATTCACCAGCCTTTGTTTGCTACACCACAGTTTTACAAACCAGGTTCAATATGATACTTTAAGATGATGATTGAAGATGTGATGTGAGTGAAATTGCAGTTTTTTTAGCACAATTATGTTCCTTTGAATGTGAACAGGAACTTAATAGAGTTTAAAACTATAACTTTTCTTTCTCCCTAAATCACTCTGTATCTATTGTCTCACCTCTTTCCCTCCCCCTATGGTCTGTTCCTCTCTTTCTCCTCATGTCTTCCTCTGCTCTCACATTTCTCTCGCTTTCTCTCCAGGGTTTACTCTCTGTCACTCTGTGTGTTCACGCCTTTCTTTTAGCTTTACCTCCTCCCAAGAGCCATTGCAATTCCGGGAGGCTCCCTGTCTCTTCTCAAACTCTCTTTCCACTGTGTGTGTGTGTGTGTGTGTGTGTGTGTGTGTGTGTGTGTGTGTGTGTGTGTGTGTGTGTGTGTGTGTGTATGTGTGTGTGTGTGTGTGTGTGTGGTGTGTGGTGTGTGTGTACGTAGCCTGCGGGACAGTGTAGTAATCAGAGCAGAGACAGAGAATGGGAGAGAAAGTGGGAGAGAAGGGGGTCGGAGACAAGAAGAGGGAGCTGATGTTATTATCATTACATTATATTATCATTTCAGCACCCCAGCTGCCACTACTGGTGGCTGACTTTCCAATACAGTTCACTTTCCAAGCACATACACACACAAGGACAAATCCAGTAATACATACAAACCAAACAAAGATATATACACACATACAGCCTGGATTTAGTACTGAGAATGGTGACAGATAATAATTAATGTTGGTAAAAGTCTAGCCTAACTACATATCGTGCTCCATTGGTGCTCAACCTCTGGCTTGGTCCCTTGGGTTTAGTTTAGCACCTCTTGGAAAGGTTATTTGCTGTGAGAATGGTGAATATCAAATTCCACCTGCACAACACTGATCTAGTAGTAATGAAATGCGTTCACTATAATTCATATCTGACAACACGGTCTACATGAAAGCAGAAGACAGCCCCTTCACAGCCCTGAGACAAAGCCATAAACATATATGCTTCCCACTAACGTACTGGAGCAACAGACAAAAGTAAAGCAGACTCTGCAGACTCCATTCAGTGCATATTTTATTTTTCTGTCTAGAAGATCTTCAAAAAAACAACAGTAAAGAGATCTTCACAACAACAGTAAAGAGATCTTCACTCTTTTAGTCTGATAAATGTGTTTTAGAATCTCGGTAACCCATAAGCAATATTTTGGATGACAATTAAAACAAATACAAAAGTGGCAAAGATCAAAAACATGCAAGATAATCAAGATGTATCTCTGTCATGGTGCTCAGTATATTAAGTACAGAAGTTGCAGATGCCTTAAAGCCTTATAGTAGAGACGACCTATTTTGGGTTTTTTATCCTGAGTAAATGTGTTTAACGTGACTTTGTTTGCATAAACACTATAATCTAATTATCTTCCACTAATCTAATTATAAACCTTACTTTCATTCTAAGAGTAATTTGATTAAGCTGTTTACATGCATAGCAGAAGAAGATTTATCTTAATATACCCATCTGTGTGTTTATTGAATTAATTGCTGTGTGCTTTTTCCCCTATAGGTAATGAGCAAATTCAACAACTACCACTATAAAAAGCAAATGCTTGTTTCCTTGGCTATCTTTTCTGGCTGCTACTATGTAACAATTTCACAGTTTGTCAAGATATGAAGTTTTAATGACAGTTATAAAAAAATACTGTAGGTGTAAAAATTAACACTTTTATATACTGGGCAAGCTCAGAACTCAGACGGACAAGTGTATGGTGTTTACATTTCCAAAGAACTCCCTATAGTGTGACTAATTTCACAGTTCTCCATACATTTTAATCCTATAGTGAACGCTTTCTGTATGACCTGAATTAAAGCGATGCTGGATGAACACACAATTATTTACATGGCTGTAATCTAATTGCAGTATCCTCATGATCACATTTAGATTTGTGTACAGGTAGCAACTGTCAGATAAAGTTTATTTGTGCTTGTCTGTCTCAGCCTGTCCTTTTCTGTCTCTTTCCCTCTACAACCTCTTTCTTCCCCCATGAGTCCCCCTGATGGCTTTCTCTTCCTGTGTCTCCCCCTCCATACCTCTTATTCTTCTTTCCACCTCTCTTCTCCTGTCAACTCTCATCTTCCCTCCCTTGTCCGTAATTCTGCAGCTCTGCTTTCGTCTCCTCCCTACCTCACCTTCTTACCTCTCATCTTCACTTCTTCTCTGCTGGCTCCTCATGTCACCCCAATTGCCCTTTCTGCTCCTGTTTTCAACCATTCCTCTCTTGTCTCCTGTCTCTTTGCCTCTCTTGTCTTCTTCTGCGTGACCTGACACTGCCTACCTAAAACACGATGACACCTCTCAAGCTGTCCTCGCATTTTCTCTCCTCTCCTCTCCTCTCTTCTCCCCTCCTCTCCTCTCCTCTCCTCTCCTCTCCTCTCCTCTCCTCTCCTCTCCTATGAATACAAAGGTATGGTTCCAAAATATTCTAGTAATTAGTTTCAAAGGCTATCAAAGGTACTGGTTAATATTGGGATAAATGTACGAAGACATGCCAAGATAATAGCCTCATAGACCTAAATTATGCTTTGGGCTACCAGAAATTGGATTTAGAAAGTGGTGCCCCCAGAGAAAAAGTGTGAAGGTTGCTGGTATAACCAACCCAGAGGAAAATAGTCTGAATCGTGAACTTGTTTACAAGCTTTCCATGAGAGTCATTTGGCCTATGAATGTGGCTCATAATGGATTCTCTGGAGTCCTTCCTGACACTAAAATGACTGTTGGTTCGCAGCAGTCCATTTTGGGAAGCACAAAACAACAACAACAAAAGAGATTCCTTTTTTCAATGTGTATGAGGTGTCATTATATTGTTATGGTGATAGTCACTAATACAGATGCAACAATGCTGGCGACAAATTGCAGTGGAGTGCTGTGGAAATTAGAGCCGCATTTAACAATCCTGTGGTGATCTAACTGAGTCAAGAAACAGAAAAAAGCCATTTATACAATTTATTATTATTTGGTGTTTTACTACTGCCACTTTTATAGCCTACAAGTCCAAGAATGTGGTTCAAGTTTTATTAAACTGCGGCAATATCGCATCCATAAGTGCTATTCAAAACTACCTACCGATGCAAGTGTCAGATACTCATCCTTATAAACAGCTCTCATGTGGGCTAATACCTTTGTGGTATATGTTTAAAGGCTAGCCATACATAACCAAATGCTTGCCCTTTAAGTCTGAAGCACCCCAGCTGCTTTTTCTCTTTTCTTGTCAGCTTGTGCAGTCAAAACACAGCAGTGGTATCATGGTGATTACTGTCTCAACACTACATAGTGTTATGTGATAAAACAAAGATTCAAGTAAAAGACTGTGATAATCATCATTTGAATTATTAGAGTTATTTAAATTATAACTTTACTGGTGGTAAATATGAACTCAAGATTATATGCATCAGGGCCGATGATTTAGAGTGGAGAGGAAATGGTTTGCCAAACTTTTATGGTAAAATGCACTGATCTGTAAATCCAATTCACAAAGGCTCTGACCTGAAAAGATGTTTTTTCAAGCAGGTAACAGTCATTATTGTAATAACAGTAACATTAAACCGTTTTGAACCTGTAGAGACAATGTGAGATGTGGATGCTGATTCAGAGGTCTGAAACTTGGCTCCCTGTTTGTGTGTATTCACAAAATTGTCTTTCTCAGTATCTTTAGATACATATTTGAAATAATCTGATATGTGTGTTTGTTTGTTGTGTGAAAAGAAAGGGGTGTGTGTTTGTGTTCAAGGTCACCGCTCAATTTCCTATTCGGGATGGTGGCTGCTATCCCATCATCCTCTCTACCAGCAGCATTGATTAGCACTCTGCAAGCATAACATCACACACTTGCACACATACAGTATGCAACACCCCCCCCACCCACCCCCACTCATGCACGCACACGCACACACACACACACACATACACACACACACTTTAACTCTCTTTATCTCTTACACACACGGAATTGTACATCTCTCAGACAAATGCTCACGCTTTGAGCAGAGTAGTGTGAAAATGCATCACTTTTGAGATCTCTCGTGCACTACTGTGCAATGATATTTGTAAAGACCACAGACTGACACAGCAGAATAGTCCAAAACTAAGCTGAGTGAACAAAAAGATCGATTTCAGCATTGGCACAGGACGAGTCACTTTCTATTGATGATTTTTGAAGAAATTGGGTTTGTATCTCATGGACTTATTGAAATGGTACAGTATTTACCTACAGAGCCCCTCATGTCAGGTTTGAAGTGTGTAAGTTTCTTATTGGACCATGAATAGTTCAAAATTAGTTGTGATGTCACACATCTTAAACACTCATAATGTGAAATTAAAAAGGCAGTAACAAAAAAACAAACAATAAACAAACAATATGTGTGTTTGACTATTTTACCCATACGGTCTAGTGTGTGCCAAGTACATCGTACGCTACTGAGATGCTCAGATTTGCCCAGGACTAAAAGAGATTCTTCACATTTCTCTATCGCAACACAATTGTATTAAGTGGAAGTTTTTATGTTTTGCTGTATCAGATGTGATGATAGTGTGCTGGTGTTGATCATAGGCTCCACTGTCCTGTTCAAGTGAAGTAGAAGGGTTGAGTGTGGGAGGAATGATAGCCACGCTATCAGTAAAACAGATGCTGTTATATGCCCTTGGCTCATAGTGTTACCTACTGAAACAGTATACTGAACTGACTTAGTACACGTATATCATTCATAACTGTCATTAATAAAAAATGGTGACCTGCCAATGGCTTAGCTGTTTTCATGTGAATTACAGAGATGAATCTTAACTTGTACAATGTATGTAGCTGTATGAATATCTGTGCCACATCATGGCTGAATTACCTTTCTGTCAAATCAACTCACCCATAGTTACATGACTTCAGGCACTTGGTGACAAGGCTTAGGCTCCAGCTCAAACCTGACGAAATGAATTCTTAGTGCCCTTAGAAACAAATCCCAGACAAGCAGGAGACTAGAAAATGACAGACACTGAATAGCCCTGTCCAGCATTACCATGAATTTGGTGACAGGCTGTCAAGTAGGTGTTCCTAAAAGAGAACTAAACAGCAGGCTATTTCCTGGACTTATGTGGAGACGCTTAACACATAAGATGTAGAGAGAATGGGAGAAAGAGAAAGAGACAGAGGCAGATAGACAGAATAGACAGCTATAGCCAGATAGGTAAAACAGCTAGATAGCTAGATGAGGACATAGAAAAGAGAGGAAGAGAGATCATTCTATTTAAGATGCTCTACTTGGTTTCAAGGGCAACTGATTCTGAAACAACAATATATAAAACTTGTGTGTGTGCATGTGTGTGTGCATGTGTATAAGTGTGTGTAGCGTTAGGATTACAGGCACTTAGCTCACAGCGATATACTACTCTCATAGGCGGGAGCACACCTCTCTGCATACTGATTAGACACAAGTGTCTGTGTGAGAGAGAGTGAGCAAGTGAGTCTCTGTGAGTGTGCATATTTGTGAATATGTCTGTAGGCCTATAACAAACTACACACGGATGTAGGCTACACCTGTGTATGTCTTTGTGTGTGAGACTGCTATTGTCAGCCCCGCAGCAACTGATAAACACATAACAAATTCCTGCACACTCACATATTAGTGAATCAGCCATTAGCTTTCTCTGCTAATTGCCAATGGAAATTAACATTTTAGCCATTAGCTCATTCTGCAAATTGCCAATTGAAATTAACATAGCACTCAGTGTTGTGAGGGAATTGCTACGGAATCAGCAGCATTGCTTAGCTTTCAAAAAATCATTTAAAGTGAAGAAGAACCATCAGTTTTTATGACAAATGTTGGAAAAACTTTGTTTGGGGAAAGAGGCGACAGGGAGCCAAGTGAGTTCAAGTTAGGTCAGGTTTGGGTAAATACCAGGGCTTTACCAAAAAGGTTAATAGTTGATGGTTAATGTTTTTGTATTTGTGAGGAATATTCTTGTATTGAAACCTTTCATGAAAGCATGCATCCTTTGATTTCCAATTGGCTGGGTGTTTATTGTGCACACAGTAAATACAGATTTTCTCATTTGCACTCTTTCACATAATGCTGTTTGGGAATTATGTTATGAGTCTTGGGGGACTTCTCAGGCACCTTCTCATTAGCCAAGTCATCCTCCAATGCATCCCTAAGTTGGCATGTAATCTTCTGAATATTTATTTGTTCACCATTTCCTCCATTTTGGAATTGTCCTTTGGTTGTTATATGTAAGCTAACATTACAATACCACAACAGCAGATGGGACTCAATCAAAGATTAAGACCAATACAGATAACAAAGTTTGCATAACTGTTTTCAATGTAAGAATAATGATGAAAGAATTTTCTAAGCATTAACAGTCTGGAAACTGCCATTGAAGTCAATCTCGCTCTTGAGACACTTTCAAGTCTGAGTGGTACAAAAAACAATGGGAAAAAAAGTCTGCTTCAGATTAATGTATTTTATGACAAGAGATGCTTATTAGTAATGACACAGTTAACAGTCCCATCAAACAGTTCCAAAACCAAAGACATGGTTTTTATTGGCTTGAAAAATGACTGAGCATGCTCCAAAGGTGTTGTTTATTATCTTTTGTTTAAACAGCACCTGGCCAGGATTTTCATTGTGTGTGTATTATGTCAAATAAGCCTCTGGAACACACGAGTTGCAAAGTGAAATGAGACCGACAACAACAGATTCCTGACTATTCAAGCATAATTCGGTGGCGGCTGAGTGCATCCAGTGCTAAAATCAGTCACATTGCTGCAAGTTCGTTATCTAGACCATCTTAAAAACAATTTCCCTCTGATTCCTACCTGTTACTTGTTTCTGAAATTAAAAGTATTTAGTCTGCTACTTGCTTAACATTGTCATGTCTTTTCCTTCCATAATCATCATCACTCTGATAAGAGGGATAAATCAAGGCTGTTTACAGAGAAGGATGGTAGATACAGTAATGTTTACAGAGTAACAATTTGTCAACATCAGGCTCCAGGAGTTTTAATGGGGACAAAGAGGACAAAAATATGACATAATTCAACCGTACATACATGGATGTAAAACTGACACACATACGTACACATACTTACACCCAGTAATGAATGCATATTCTTACATGCAAACATACACACACTTTACACAGTCAAAGATACATATGTGAGTGTCAGTGGTTAATCTTCAACCTTTGCATCAAACCTCACTAGAAAACCATATTAACCTCCAACCAGTTTCAGCCCCTTTTAGAGCCATGAAATGGGAAATGTATCCCTGCTTGATGAAAGGCAGTCTCAGGTCCGTTTATAAGGTAAATGCTTTAAGGGACTTACTGATTGATTTGGCAAATGTACAAAGGGGTAGACCTCCAGTAATGTTCATGACGAGTCCAAAGTGATGTTGAATTAAAGCTGCTACTTTTCCGGGCTACCACTCAAAAACATATTTATTTACAAGGATAGTAAATTGAGAAAGTCAGTTATAATCAGCAATTTATGTGTTATGTGATAAATGTCCTAAATTCCCTAATAATGTTATGAACATACCCAGCAGAGACATGTGTCAACCAGTCCAGTCTGGTAAAAAACGCGGATTTACACTTTCAAGTTAAGTGCAGTGCAACTTTTTGCTAGCTGATTATCTAGCCATCCACCCAACCCACTTCTTCTTAATAAGCCAAAAAATACCTTATAAAAGGAAAGAAAGTTGTATTATATAATGTCACTTCCCTGGGAAGGAGTGGCATATCACCTGCATGCAAAACTGAACTTTGGCATATGCACTGCACGCCATTTGAAAGTCACAGCAGATATATTCTGAACATATACACAATTCAACCTAATTCCTGAAGTGCTGTACAGGCTGTGTAGGCCACTGGAGTAAACTAACATTCCTGTCATTTCCCTAGAGCCATCTGGAGATAATGTATTCTTTCCAATACAGTGCATTATTCTGCTGGAAGTGTTGAAAAAAGGCATACTGTGGCCATAAGGGGATGCATCTGAATGGCAACAATACTTAAGTGCATTCTGGTAGTGAAAAATTGCTAAATTCATAACATATCTCTTGTGCAGTCTAGTCCATGTCATAAAACATTGTTTAGACAATTACAACACCAACAATACTTTTTTCCAGAATCAGGATGTCCTGAAAGAATATTTATCCAACTCTTTGGGTATTTAGTTTTACTGATATTGATAGTGTTGTTTGATCTCTATTTTGGACGGTAGTGAAAGCATCCATTACCTTTACAATGTAGCACATTTAACTCTAGCTTTGAATAGCTGTTCTATCTACAATGCCCCTCTCAGCCTTGCATCATCTTAAAGAGGTTCAATACTTTTATTCACTGATGATCACTGATGAACACATTGTTTTCTTCCTAGGTACGAACATTTATGAAAAAGTAGTCTTGCTAAAATAGATCATATGGTTTATCAATGTGTATACCTATCATTTTTAACTAAATCACTTTTAAATGTTTATTTTCCCCTTTTAATAGGGGAAAGTATGTATTTACTTCCTTGTATATTAACTACTGTGTTTCAACTCCTCAAAGGAAAAGTCAGAAAAACTCTGACTTTAGGCAGTTAGAGTAATTACAAAAGCACTGTCAACCACCTGCTTACATTACAGGCTCTACCAGCCCACTCCGTTGCTAATGTTGTGGCAGTAAAATGGCAGATAAATTGGTTTGAGCATCACACCCCTTTGAAATGATTCATTTCACTATAAGAATTTGAACGATTTCTTCAATGGAAAGTCTAGGAAAAGCCATGCTATAATGACTATAAATAATTATTTAGCAGTCTCTATAATAGAATACAACCAGAAAATACAGGATATGTGTATGCAGTATTAAAAAAACAGAAAAAAATAGAAAAGAAATCAGCTGAGGCTAAAGTGAAAAGTATTTAGTGTGACCTCCCCTTACACTTGAGCAGTAGCAGGGACCTGGCTCTCTTAAACCTAAATGGAATGGAACCTTAATTTATAATAATAATAATAATTAATAATGAATGTTACATTTTGTGTACATAGTTCCTAGACTCATAGTGGCCTAAGACTTTGGCTCAGTACTGTATATCTGGCAGTGATAGGCTTGATCAGCCTTTTGTGACCTCATTTGACAAGGACTTGAATGTAACAAATGTTCAATTGATGTAAAAGTTCTACACTGCAGGTTTAAATAGAGTCAGTTTAGCACATTCTGGGGCAAGTTGTTAAAAAGTTTTACTACAATCTGTATGTCTAAATGTCACAGCTCTTTACTCTTTTTATTAGTATAAAACTAACCACATTATCATCTTGACTGCTGGAAAAGCAGCCAGCTCTCATCATCAGCTTGAGACACCTCAGCACAGTGAGTCCAGAGTCAATTGTTAGATTGTAATTGTTAGTGACTCACTTTTTGGGTGTACTGTTGGCTTGCATAAACAAATGTATTACCATTTTGGCCAAACGTTTCTCAAAACAATTTCATCAAATATAGTTTCATGCAGTTTTTAATAAAACATTCATGTGAATGACTGCATGTGATAAAATGTGACGAGCACATCCTGATCAGTCTTGATTTGTTTTGTACCAATACTCTCCTACCTGCACAGGCCCCAGGTACTCTTTGTCCTCTTTGAAACATAATTGCAAGTAGAAACTTATGCAGACATACACACGGGTACACGAGTGATGGCATGCACCTGTATAGAAACACTAATATATTCCTAAAAGCAATTGCCAGGCCATTATTACTTCCAAATCAATTATATACGCACATACACTAATATCCCTGACCATGATTAGATTCAAATTGGTTACAGCAACAGAGCAATGACTGATCAATACGCTAATTTACCAGCAATCAATAAACAGTCAGAGCAATAACATATTGTGAACCATGAGTGAACCATCTGAAAATGATGAGAAAATAATAGAAAAGCGCAAAACAGAGCTAAAAGGCTAAATGGCATGGATCAGTTCATTCCGCTATAAAATACAAGGCCTGTGCCAGAAGGAATATACATGAATGTATACCTACATACACACAAACACACACACACACACACACACACACACATACACACACACACACACCATACTTTATATTTTGTCAGAAAAAACTGCAAAACATCCAGAACAAGGGATTAAAAACTCTACTTTATTTCTGTAATAATGTTTTCTTTGTATTACCTGTTCTTACTTGAGTTCTAACGTATTTCATTACCTGTTCTAAGTTTTTTATTACTGTACTCCAAGTGTAGTTAAATTGTTCCATAAACTTAGAAGGTACGTGACTGCAGGAACTTTCCAGAAATGCCGGATAGAAATGTCCGCAAAATCCTTCTCTTTTAAATGGTAAATGGACTGCATTTATAACGCCTTTCTAGTCTTCCAACAACTCAAAGTGCTTTTACACTACAAGCCACATTGACCCATTCACACACACTCACATACAAATGGTGGCAAGCTGGTGCAGCCATTAGGAGCAATTTGGGGTGCCCAAGGACACTTTGACATGTGGACTGGAGCAGCAAATAAACTACAGATCTTCCGATTTGTGGACAACCAGCGCTACCTCATGAGCAATAGCTAATTTTTAAAAATATAGAACAGACATCGAACAGAAAGAACCGCTTACGTTAGTGGGCAAGGGGCGGGGTTATTGAGACCAACCACAACAAACAAGACCACGCAGTGGTGAATTGAATTATCCCTTGAACATTTGACTGATGGTGAAATTCATACACATTTGGGTTGTGGTGGAGATGTCTTGCTAGCAAGTTAGCTTTAGTTACTATACTTAGCTATGATAGCTTCCAAGTTAATGCTGGCTTTCATTTACTGTCTTCAAAATATAACATTCAACTTTAAAAGTGAAATATGAATGTGAAAAACAGTAGCTAACTGTTAACTGCTAACTGGCCAAATTAAAATTACTTTCATTTTTCATTACATTAGATAGTCAATAAAGCAGGAATAATGAGAGCTTTTTATTATCTGAATTCACACAGAGACCAATGAGTACAAGGCCTGTGCGTGTGTTTCACATTATGACAATAAGTTACTGCATTTTAATGTCAATATGATTCCATTGTATACAAATTAAGATATGATTTTACCTAGAAATTCAACATACCTGACACAAACTCCATTTTCGGTGACTAGATACCAGTTGTTTATGCAAATTGCAGTGATCTATTTTCTTTTTCTTTAGCTTTTGGCACAGATAGTCCTGATTTCTTGTTTAATCTATTTCTACAGTCAATTGCACAACAGCTCTTTCCCATTCTATATGTCTTTCTTTATGTTTTCGTGGACATTCAGACTTTCTGCCACTCAGTGTGAGTAACTGCAATACTTCTGCCTGAAGACACCAGCCTATATCTGGACTGCTCGCATGCCACATGTTAGTTTTTTGATCACCTATAACTGCGACAAATGTTACCAGTGATGTCAGTATATGACACAAAACTTCAGCCCAAACACAGTGGGCCTCCATCATACCACTTTCCAAATACAGTGTCCTGCTACATACAATGGGTTCTAAATGCTCTAATATTAGACACATTAACAGATGATTTGATATTTCACCTACTTACTTTTATGCTGTAGAATAATGGATGTTCACAAAATACCCCCCTATTTACTGCTGCCGTGCTGGTTTACTACTGCGGTAACCGCAACAGATGAAACAAGGAACATCTGTACAGTGTATTTCATAAAACGTCAGCCAAAGCACACTGAGCCCTCATTATACCACTGACAGCATTGTCCTGCTACATACAATGGGCTGTAAAAGGCTCTAATCTTAAACACATTAATAGTAGATTAGATATTTCAACTTTAGCCTACTTACCTTGGTGCTACAGAATAATGGATGTTCACAAAATACATTTTTAATAATCGGGCTATCTGATCTGAACCTTGCCAACCATCCCTAGAATTTTATTCTATGATAATTTTGTATTTTTCATTTTCACCATCTGACTAAATGTATGCCTCCTACAACTGGAGATGTGTGCCCTTCTGCAATTTAACACTGAACTGTGACTTATCCCTCATTTGCAATTCAGAGATGTGAAACCTAAAATACAAAATGTGACACAAGACACATGGACAGTTTTGCCACTTCCATATTATCACATTGCTCAACAGCACAATACCCAGGACTGACACACATAAGACTGAATGAATAAATAGGGTAACTCACCAAATGGTTGGTGGTTCAGATCCCTCTACTTCCAGGTAGTCATATTTCTCCTCTGTCTGGAAGTCTGTAAAGATGACAGAGATGGTGTCTCCAGGTTCGGCCAATAGGATCCAAGTACAGTCGGCCTGGTTACCATAGTTGCCGGGGTAACCGGGACTGGTCACCACCCCACTGCCGCCCCTCACAGTGCCCCCACATGTGTCCTCAGCTGTCAATCAAATCAGAGTGACAAATAGAAAACCTGGGTTAGGGAGAGGAGGAGGGACTGAGGGGCGGACTTTTTTTGATTATTTTTTTTGCTTTTGGTTAAATTTCCATAGCTATATAAGTTGGGGGGAATTTATTTTCCAAATTAGCAAGTAAGATCTGATTCTTAATAGTACTACCATTACTTCTCATCCACTTTGAATGCAGGTCAGCCAGCCCGCCTCCCCACCTCTCTCTCCCTATATGAGGTGATTTTTTAAGTCACCTTAATTTAAGTATATATACAGGTACATTCTTTGCTCTTAACTCTTAACGTTATTCTGTAGCTTGAATGTTAGCAATGAGTGACTTTCTTACGATATAAATTATAAATTGTCAAGTCATACTAGCTAGTCATATTGTGAAAATATGGAGTTCTTACTTCACTCTTCAGATATTAAGTAGTAAAAAATAGTATCCCAGTGGTAATGATAATCTTTTCTCTGTCATTAAGTCAGTTGATTTTGCTGAATGATATTGTCTTTTAGTTAGAATCAAAGGTGAGGTTTAGGGGTTAGGCTGCAGTTCCTGTCACACTCAGAGCTGCTGTCCTCTCCTCCAATAAAAAAACTTGAGTTTTCCTCCAATCACAGAGCTCCGCTCTCGTCTCCTCCAATCACCACCAAGGAATTTTAGATTTGACTGTGTCCCAATTGCCTGGTTTAGTGTCAGTCTATCAATTAATCCTCAATTAGTTTGGAACATATAGACCAGATGTGATGATAATTTGTCTTTTTGTTCCTTATTGTTGATCACATCTGATTGATAGCGTTGTTCTTAATTGATAGTAGTACTGATTACTGTATAACAGATAAAGACACATGGATTGCGCTGTGCACACGGCATAAATTATACACATATAATTTATACAGGTACACTCACAGAGAAAAAACATACTACATTGGACCTTGTTGTATCACTGGGACTTTGGTTGTTGTTGTTTTTTTAAGAAGACTGTGCTCAATTTACTTTTTTCAAAATACTGTTTGATTAGATAGCTGTTTTAATACAAGATTTAACGTATTTAGATATATCCTTTTTTTTAATGGAAATGCAAAGCAATTTGAGCACAGCCATGTATCAACTGCCCCAGCGATTAAAGATACAATGTTGAACCTTTTATTCTGAGAGCGTACAACTCCAACTGTAAACATGTTATAAATTATACCTGTATAATTTATAGTTATACATAAAAGAGGCAATACTGTATGTAACACACTCTTACAGCAGACATGTATTTTCCTACACACCAGTGAGTGCAATTTGAGATGAAACGTGATTTACATCATTCTACAACACACCATGTGTTGATATCATCAGCATTCATTGAGGACAGAGAAACACTATGGGTGTTTTCTCCTAAACTGCACTCACTGATAAACTGAAAAAGACACATCCTTTGTAAGAGTGTCAGCAGGCACTGTCAGGTATACATGCACATCCAGGCAGTGCTGCCTTGGGATGCATGTACAGATGACAGAGATAAGGTAGGGACCAAGCCAGACTCCACCCACAGGAGGGGTTAAGAGAATAACTGTGGTCCAAGAGTCACATCAAGCAAAAGACGATAACCAATAAAAATGAATAGAGACATTTGCAAAAGATATTAGAAATCGGACAAAACCGAGTGCACTGAGTAGAGACAGGAAATATATAGAGCCTAACAGGGAAACATAAATAGAAAGGAACAAACAGAGACAAACAGAACTACAGTGAAACAAAAAAAGAGAAACAGATTGAAATAGGAAAACGGTTGGTGCAAACTGTGTCAAATACAAAACAAGAAACGGGATGAAACAAAAGCAGTGGTTTGAAATGAAGTTTAAGATAGACCAAGATGTTCTTTTTTCAATATATCAATTGAGTGTGAAGTTAGGAACAATACGCTTGTCACTTTTTTGTCTCATTAGGAATGTTGCTTGTGTCAAAATGCATTGACAAAAGCAGGTGTTCAACACTTGAGATGAAAAATGAGTTGTGCATTATCCCAAACTACAGGCATTGATGTATTGGAAAATTAAGCAGGGAAAAGCATTGTTTATTCATTCGCACAAACAGATTCATGTAAGCTTCTGAGTTAGTCTGACAAACAGACAGGCAGGCGGGCAGGCAGGCAGGCAGACAGGCACTGACAGACAGCCAATTCAGTTTTCCAACAAGGCATTCATTCCCTAGCTAGACAGTGAAGGAGATTTGTCTAAATCACTCAACACCCAGAATCAGCACCTGCTGAGACCCTATCACATTTGAAGGAGAGTATGATACAGTAGTCTGCACATATCTATGTATGTATGTATGGATGTATGTATGTGTGTGTGTGTGTGTGTGTGTGTGTGTGTGTGTGTGTGTGTGTGTGTGTGTGTGTGTGTGTGTGTGTGTGTGTGTGTGTGTGTGTGTGTCCACACCATGGGAGACAGAGCTGCTTGCAGTATGACAGCTGTCACAGGTTTATCACAACAACAGGATGTCCACAAGCACTGATGGACATGCACCTGCGCACGCACGCACGCACACATACACACACACACACGCACACACACACACACACACACACACACACACACACACACACACACACACACACACAGACCTCTTCTAGCCCTCTGGTTTATGTGCCTGTGACAGTTGACAGATAGCTAGAAAGGCCTCAAGGTGCACTGACGTGTGGCTCTTATTAAAGAGGAGGAAATTAACTTGTAAAATAAAAAAGGATTAATAAACAAGTTAGCAGTACTCATATGTGCAGTGGAGCTTTGGTGTATTTGACATTATGATATTGCAACATTAAGGGCCTCCAGCAATCACGTTTAGAGGAAGAAGATTTTGATGTATACATGGAGAAAAACCTAAAAGTCATGTATGGACTGTGTTAATTTTAGTTGACACATGATGCAATTAAGATCGTCACTAAGTCTGTTGTGTGTCATCTAGTAATGGCGGGGCTGTGCAGAGACCGCGTTCAGGAGCAGCTGCTCTAATAAAAAGTGACATTTGTTGCGTGTTCACAGGGGGAGGGGGAGAAGTCCAGATACCTATATCCAACAGTGATTGCCTTCTGTTAAATGTGTGTGCATCAGACATGACATGGAACCAGTCAGCTTTCCATGTTGCACCTGCTAATTTTGGATAAAGCTCCCTCCTGCTCCATCAATCATGATGGGACATCTCGTGTGACAGTGTTAAATATTACTGAGTGCACCTCTACAGATTTCTGCTGCCATCAGTTGCCTTTCCTTTACAGCTGCAGTTTATTATGAAATAAATATGCCACATGCAGAACAAAAAGATTTTATCTTTCAGAAGCTGATTGCAGTTTGTTTTATATTATTTCTTGTCTTTAATAAATCAAACAGCTTGCCTTTTAACTCTATATAATAGATTATCTTAATTTGTAATCGTACATCTGAGTTGAAGAATGGAATTTCTTTGCATACAAGTCTGATCAGCTTATAGCCGAAATCTTTAAATCCAATAAGCATTTAAATTAATCTGTATCTGACAACAAAGGAGCACCGAGGTCACTGCAGCTACATCCAATCCATTAAAAGGAGCTTGCTTGAAAATGAGATGCATAATAATTACTTTAAAATTTATTACACAATGATTGTTAAGGAAGATACATAAATAACTGTGGTTGCCTTTTAAAGCAGACACGCTCATGCTGCATTTAGTAAATAAAAACATGTTCAAACTATTGTGTAATGGATTATCGCTATCTCAAAATGGCATAATTCCAGTTTTTTATGTTTTTTCTTCTAATCCTATTTTTTTAAACAGTGGTCCGCATCTCGATTTGGGTGCCTTCTTAAAGTTAGAAATGTATATTAAGATTATTTAAAATTGCTCCTTGTAAAGTGAAAGTTTGGCCTGTACTGCAGATCTCACTGAGAATAAACACCCAACACTACATGGTCCTCTTGGTTACAAATATCATATGTACCACTGCTTTGCTTTGATTTAGGGTTGTGTGCTACTTCTTGAGATATAGAAAAAGACAAAAATGCAGAGAACAGGGTCTTAGTTGCTTTTCATTATAATTCTTGGGGTATTACACATGACATGACACCTTTTTGGGCTACTTTATGTCTTTTTCAAACACTTGCATTATGAGATGGATAACAAGCCCATGTTATACTTGATATATTACATGTAAAAAAAACACCCCAGAAAACAAACAAACAAACAAAGTAAAGAAAAGCCGATAAATGAGCATAATAGGGAGTTCTTCTTTATCAGATCAGTCTTGCTACTACAATTCATCATGGGGGCCAACTTGAGTAAATCTTATTGGTAAGTGAAGGCATTGTTATCCAGCTGCACTGATCTGCAAAGTTCCGTTCTCTGCTTTTTATTTTCAGACGGCATGGCTCTGGAAACCTGGGGAGGCTGAACTCATGCTCATGCCCCAGCGCACTGACCCACAGGAGGAGGGAAAATGTGTGTGGAGGAGGGCCCTACAGTATGTGTGTTAGTTTGAGTGTGACTCTGTGTGTGTGTTTGTTTGAGGAAGAGAGAGGGAAAGAAAGTGGCAGTGTTGGCCATGTTGTTTAATTTCTTCTCACATCAGTGAGCTAGTGTTGCCCTTTTCTTTGCCTTTCCGTCCCCCGCTTACTCTTTAGTTGTTGTTGTACCACCACCTCTGTATTCTTTCCTACTGGCCTCTCCTCACTGTGCCCCTCCTCCTCTCTTTTCTGCATCTTTTCTGCAATATCATTTTTTATAGTACACTACACTACTACCTACACTCCTCCCACCTTTTTTCTCCTTATCCTCACCTCCCTCCCTCTGTTCTCCCCTTTATACTTACTTTACTCTTCCTCATACATCCTTGCCTCTCACACTTCCACTCTCCTTCCTCATCATTCCCTTTCCAAACTGTTCACATCTCACCATCCCTTGCTCCTTCTCTCCCATGGCCTGGGGTGCTTTGATCACTCATTCATCCCCACTTCCCCACTGTGCTGTCATCAATATCGCAGTCATCTGAGGATTCCTTCTTTATCCTTCTGTGGCTCGCTGTGTCTTTCTTTAAGATCTTAAATTCCCTGCATTTCACTCTCCGTCTCTCTCTCTCTCCCTCTCCGCTGATTGATTTTATGTTTAATGGCTTTTCTGGCCTCATCTCTTTTCTCTTCCCCCTTTTCCACTTGCTGTTTCTTTCCCCTCTTCCCTTCCTCCTATCCCGTAACTCCATCTCTTTTCTGCATCACTTTGATAGGCAGATCACTATCACTAGCAGATTCTCTCTCTCTCTCTCTCTCTCTCTCTCTCTCTCTCTCTCTCTCTCTCTCTCTCTCTCTCTCTCTCTCTCTCTCTCTCTCTCTCTCTCTCTCTCTCTCTCTCTCTCTCTCTCTCTCTCTCTCTCTCTCTCTCTCTCTCCCTCCCCCCTCCCCCCCCCCCCCCCCCCCTCTCACACGCGCATACACACACATACACACCAACTTCAATCACAGAAGACCCAGTGTGCTGTCAGCCTCTAAGGATTATAGGCCATCTACATCATCCTCTCCTCTCCTCTGTCTTCTGGCTGCATCCATCCATCCCTTCTGCTCTCTTATCTACATCCACCCACCCATCCATCAACCTCTTGCCCCCCATATGCTGTAAAGCTGAATATATATAGCTACCTCTCTTTCTCCCTCATCACTCCCTTCATACCTTTCTCACCTCCATTTACCTGCCATGAATGACTGAACAGACAGTAGTATGATTTTTAAACATGTGCACCCCACTGATTCTGCATCCGTTTTTGATGCATTTCAATGTATTTATTTCAGTAAGTCACCGGACACTAATCTGACTTTCTGAGCAGCTGCATATGTATGTGTGTGTGAGTGTGTGTGATTTACACTTGTGGTCTCAATGTCACTTTCACCATCCAGTCATGCCAGGATGCATTCAGTGACAGTTCTGGATGCATAAAAATCAGATATTGCAGACAGATTCATCAGATCTCTAAAGCTAGTAATGGAATTGGTTGCAATGTGATCATAATCCAAGTCGGTTTTTGGATGCGGTCCAGTCACAATGTGCACAGAAGCAATATAAAAGAAAGACGCAGGTTGGGAAAATCCAGAAATGTGATTGCAACTCATACAATCTGATTTTAAGTATCTGGTTTTGAAGAGGTTACGTTAAAATGATACAAACTACATTAGAAGGTAATTGTGCTGTACAGGTTTAAAAACTTACTTGTGCCCTTTTTTGGACGTACACACAAGAGATTATAAAAGTTACTAACTCAAATTTCTAGTGACCCAGGCATCTGTTCCATCCATGAAATGCGTGTATGTATAATGGCCTGTTTTAATTAGTTTTAATTAGTCTGTCCATTTGCTCCATAGGTTTTTATTTCTTTTACTTCCCTAAGGAGAAAGGCTGAGATGCTTTACCTTTGGTCCTGAACTGTGTGTAATGGGATTCTTCAAGCGCAGGCTGCAGCTCTTTGAATCACAAATGAAACAAATCCACCTTCAGAACTTTTAGAGAAGATGTCTGACTAAATCTTGTTGTACAGGAAATTATTTTTCAGTTGATTTAGTATTGTGTATGGAAAATGATGCATCAGAAGATCAGTGTTTGCACCATCTGGACTTGTAAAATGGCCTCATATTCATTGGCTGCTATTTGACCATGCAGCAAACATGTGGACTAAAGGCATCTTTCATTTTGCCATCTGAATGCAGAAAGAAATTGTGATATATGAGGTACAGTCTTGCATGTACAGATTTATCCACCTCACAACCAAAAAGTGCTACAGTGTCATTTCAGACGTATCATAAATACCAGCTTTGTGAAACTGATGATTTGATGACATTTTTAAAGCTGTGGGGTTTGGGGGGGGTTACATTTATCCTTTTTAGGTTATATGTATTCCTGCCTGCGAGTTTCAACTTGTGACCACTGTTTGTTGATGCAGGAGCCTTGTCATGTCTGGAGACTGCTCCCCTTCAAGTATGCAGGTATCAACTGTTTTGTGTCCTCAAAGATCTGCTGCCACATTTTCATTAAAGTGATGACTGTCACACCATATTCAAAGCAAATACCCACATTCAACTGTATATGGTTCATCTGTGTTGCTGCTTTTGCAAAAGTGATTTAGTAACTTCAAATTCAGCCCCTTTTAATGTGGCATTCCCATTACTTTTGCTTTCACTTATATATCGCTATCATATTTTTCTATCCCTTTTCTAAACCTTGTTTGAAACATATTGGTTGCAATCCTTGCCAGCATTACACTTTAGACTAACAGCCATAATGTTTAGGGCATACACACACACACACACACACACACACACACACACACGCACAACTAGTAACCACACTGACCTTCAGCTCCTCCCACCATCTGTCTACAAATCAAAGAACAGATGCTGTCTGCCAGTCAACTAACAGCCTGACATTTAGACCAATTAGGGCAGAAGAGTAATATAACGTTAGATCACCAGAAAGAGACAAAGTGGGACTGCATTGACTGACAGATTGCTTTCATGATCATTATTCTTAAAATAGCCTTTGACCCTGTGTAACTAAATTATATTTAGTTTGCTGGTAAAAGATGTAGTGAGATACATTTGACACTCATTATACTGTGATTATTCTCTTCCTAAGATTTATACCATTTGAACCCTACTATGACCTCATTTAACTAATGTCAGAGTGTATAAATGCCTCAGCTAGTGCATAATGTATATTTCGCTAAGCAAGACAATCATTTTAAAGTTATACTGGCTTCAAAGGACAGGATCATTTCCCTAGAAGTGGTGCATATTCAGTGTCTTGTTCAGGGATACTTCAGCAGTATAGATCCTCTGGTCATAGAGTAGTGGTTATCATCACTGAACCACCATGCCCCAACAAAAAGAAAGTACAAATTACTGTAAAATATGGTACTAGATAAGAGGAGAGGAGGAGAAGAAAGAGGTTAGAAACTTTAAACTAAATGACAAATCAAATGAAAAGAAACAAGAGGTACAGAAATATGGGGGGATTGAGGATAAACAAAAAACAAAACAAAAATAGCAGTAAGACTCTCTCCATCTCTCTCGCTGTCTGAATCCAGGGAAGTATTGAGATGGATGAGCCGTTTTCTCATTTGGCCATTTAACAGAGTTTCTGAATTATCAACCGTAACGACAAACTCTTGAAGTTGTGATTTATAAGTATTACCTCTTTCACCCTCTTCTTCTCCCTCTCTTTTATCCTCTGATAGCAGATGTGTCTGAGAGGGTCTATTGATGTGCAGGTTTGACAGTGTGCGTGTGTGTGCTCACCTGTGTTCGTCCCTGGTTTTGTGTATGTGTCTACCTATTTGAATGTGCTTTCATCTGTGTGTGTGTGTGTGTGTTTGTGGAGGGAATGGGGAGGGGAGGGGGTGTGAGAGAGAGACCCTAGGTGTCGATGAGTGTTAAATGTCATTCCTGACATCTTAAACAAATAGCTGCATACTGAGAGTTTAACGCATCGCAGCCCTGACGAAATACATTCCACTCTTGTCTCTATTCTCGACAGTCATATTCACTTTTCCTCTCCTGTCCTTCTTTTCTCATCGATCCTTCTCTTTCCTGTGTGGCCTCTGAGGGCACACACAAGTACATTTTCCTAATTAGCTACCTACATAAAGATCAGTTGACAGATTCAAAATCATAATGTGTTGAAAAAGCAAACAGCACCAACTACGCTAGTGAATATAGTACTCTTGAATGTGATTGGATTTTTAAAACTAAGCTGGTAGCCGAACAGGTGATGCATCAATAAACCAGTGATATAGAAGCATGACCAGTGTTCTGTCTGAACTAATGTATTCAATCTACATATGTGACACTCCCTCACTTACACACTATTTAACTGATTGATGGTCCAAAAGTATGTATCTAGGAAACCAGATATTGTTTTGCATAATGGAGGAAATACATTCAACATATCATTAAGCCTCAGGGATTATATAGTGGAGGACATACAGTATATTTTGGAGAAAAACACTAAATGCAAATGTAACTTTGTTGGTTTACATAAATAATCCAGAGTGCCTTTAACTTCCTGTATGTGTGATGAACAAAGATACCTAAGTTAATTGATGTATTAAACTACATGTAGAAGGGGACAGACATAAAATGAAATATAGATGACATGCTATGAAAAGTGATGTGTCTTTCTCAATAGGGGATTATTATATTACTGTCACCAAGTATAGTCACAGTAATAAGGTACTGTCACAAAGAATTTGATAGCCAAATGCCACATGTCTCTTGTGATGACAATCTCTCAAAAATGCTTATGAGACAAAAGTTAAAATGGCCATTTCCAAATAGTTCCTGACAGGCCATCTATAGTCTGTGCAGAATTGAAATGGCGATAGCATTATGTCCTGACAAAGATCAACCTCCGTCGTAAAGTGAGACCAGTATGCTAGTCTATATCTAATTGACATTTAGACCTATGCAATCAATATATAGACAGAGACATGCTGATCAATATCAGTAAGAAAAAGTCATCACATGTAACGTTGATCACATGTACAAACCGCTTCACTCCCTCTCAATGTGTACAGATGACCCTTTTTGCTTTCCATAATCAATACTTAGGTATGAAAATGCAGATCAGTTCAACACGTTATATGCCACAAGAGATCAGCAGGACAAAGGTGTCTACATATGCATCTTGTCTTGCTTTCAATAATGCCAAACTGTGCATGGATAGCAAACTAAAGTGAGATTGTTAGTCATGAAAACTGATCATTTAATCTACGCGCTTCTGCTTCCACCATCAAAATTGGTATAAAATATTTATAATGTCTCTGTCTGTGTGTGTGTGTGTGTGTGTGTGTGTGTGTGTGTGTGTGTGTGTGTGTGTGTGTGTGTGTGTGTGTGTGTGTGCATATATAAAGTCTATATTTACTTTAATCTATCCACTTCTTTAAAATGACACAAACTAAATGTGGTAATTATTAAGGCAAATTACCATGTAAAGGTGTATTATTTATATACAAGGTAGTGTGACTCCATCTGTATGAACTCAAAAATGTCAAAAGACTACATTATGAAAGAAATAGATAGTAATTGGTCAAATGGTTCTGTTACTGAGAATTTGCATTTGAACAAGCTTTCTGTTGCAAGAATGACAACCTGTGAGGTATATAACAGGAAGAAGGGACAAACAGTGATCAGAAGAGATAAAAAGTGATAGAAAGGAAAGACAAGTAGCAAAGAGGGAAGTATATGATGACTTTAAGACTTTCATCCAATCAGTTTTTCATTGGTGACAATACAAAGTAGCTGAATGAGAGTGACAGCAAAACAAAGAGATGTCTGTATTTGTGATGTGACTGTGATGATGGTGATGTCTATGCTTTTAACTGTATTTATGGGTTTTTTGAAATTTAAAGTGATATTTTAAACTTCAGTTTACCTCATGAATACATTTTATTCAACCTGACCTATGAGAAAGACAAAATAACACATACAATTATACTTTTTTTATTCTTTCTCTAAAATTGGAATAGACAGAATGTTTTTAACAACTTGTAAACAACCTATACAGTGTCATCAATACTGACATTGACATGAGGTCAGAGAGAGTCTGTATTACGAATGACATTCAAGAATTGCATCTAATGTATTTCTACATAGATGAAGGTCCAATGCTCCCATCTATCCCCATTACTCCTTACTGTTAACAGCAGCAACTATACAGACCCATCCATACAGATTCATTAAGTTGCAATTTGGGGCCCCATGTTAACTATCTATAGCGCATGGAGTGAAGTGTGTGGCGCAAGTGCGTTTGGGGCGGATCCAAATCCACTTTTGCTATTTTAATGGCGGAAAAATGGTCACTGCGCCAGGCGCAGTAAAATATGCACCAGTGACTTTAGACCTGTTTTTTTTGGTCAGTAGCACAATCGCTTTCCTCTGCCTCAAAATAGCAACGCGCCTGACCACACCTCATTTTGAGACCAACACGCCCATAGGCGCACAGACTGGTGTAAGTGCATTTGCTACTTAAACAACGTGGGTGCAGGGTGAGAAAATGACAACTGCGCCAGGGGAAACTAACAAAGACACATGCGCCACACCCGCCATCCACTGTGCGCCGACCGCAAGATGGGGCCTGTGGTATCTATCATCCAGCTGTCATAAAATTCTGATGACTACTAATAAAGATATGTGTGAGAGAGCCAGAGAGAGAGAGGGAGAGAGAGATAGAGAGAGGAAGGGCAAGAGAGAGATGTTAGCTGAGAGAAAGACAGATGACAGACAACACAGAGATGATGACAGATGATTTAATGAAGAACTGACTTGGCTGGAAGGAAATAAAACCAATTAGAAGACACAACAGAAACATGGAGAGAGGGAGAGAAAGATGTGGAAATAAAGGAATGAGGAGGAAGATGCATGAATATTGGATAGAGATTGATCAAGCCAGCGATTGAGAGGATTAGTGAGCAGAATGGAGACATAAGAAGAAAGATAGATAAATATGAATACAGGTAAAGAGTAACACCAAAGACAGAGGCAGAGAGATGCAGATAGACAAAAGTGTGATGCAGACAGAGACAGTCAAGGAGAAAGATAGCATTGCAAGAAAGATCTATGGATAGAACGCTTTAAAGATAAGAATTTCAGATTATATCACTTTGAAAAAGAGAGAGTTTTATGATGTGTGCATGAGGTGAGGGAGGAGGTGGAAGCTCATAGGGATTGAGAGTAAAATGTCTTTCAAGGCCAGAAAGAACTGAAAGAAATCCTCCAAACACAGACATTTTGCCAGCGCTTATTTTGCTAAGAAGTTAGTTTTTGGGTAGGGTTTGAATTTAGGAATAATGATTTAATTAAGCAAAGTTTATCATAGTGAACACAAGTGCAACAATAACATGAAAAAAATGGGAAAGAGCACACGAAATGGAAAGCAGAGGGATTAAGTGAAATTGTGCGTTTGTCTGTCTGCGCAGGCCTCTGAGCTTGTGTGTATCTGGCTGATACTCAAACAGTATTCTGAACTCCTCACTGCTTGTGGTTCTGTCTCAATCTGTCTCTCTTGAATGTTCAATGGAATTATTTTTACTTCTGCTCTTCACCCTCTCAGTTTCAGACCATTCTTTTTGTCGTAACACAGTGTGGTTATGCACATGAATGTTGCATGCACAGCACAGCCCTGTTGAATGATCGTATACAAATGAAGTCATCTTCCTCTGTCTTCTTTTCTACTTTACATCTTATTCTGTGTCTGTCTCCATCTCTCTCTTTTCTTTTTTTCCCACTCGTACCTCTTCCAGGAAAGGTCCATTTCAAGCATTTAAATACTCAGAGAATAAAGAAAAATCTGCTGGGTGTCTGTATATATGTGTGTGTGTGCGTGTGTGTGCACATACGTGGTCTGTGTGAGCATGTGCATCCGTGCATGTCTGTTGATGGGAAGCATGCATTTGTGAATGTCTGTGAGTTAGTGTGTGTTTGAATTATTTATGAAGCTAAAGTGCTCTTCTGGGACAAATGCAATGCAACACGATTCTACTATCTTATTCACAACATGTCTATCTATGTTTAAAACATGCAACGCCTGAAGAGATTTCAAAGCTGAAGTTTTCAAAGCCTAAAAGTGGACATTGTGTAATCCCTTTTAATAATATAGAGTTAATCCTTAAAACAATGTTCACATGTCCATTTCATATGTCTATAAGCTTGTTAGACAGTAGTTATACAGCCTACTGAACTGTGTACAGAATCATGTATCTTACCCTGGCAAGTACATTATAGAATCATCTGATATTGTCACAGTCTGTTTAATATTCCAGAACTGTCATATGATTCTCAATCCGTGGCAAAATTGTTTAACATAATGTAACCTTCAAGTAAGGTTTCAATCCCAGAAAGAGGCAACAGTCCAAAGGGATGTGTATTGAAGGTAGTATGGGTATAATGTCACATTGCAACAGTTGTATGTCAATATCTGGATTTGGCTATAACATCTCTTCCAGTATATTATACACTTACAGCCCAATTCACAGCAAGTTATCAAGTACAGCTGGTGAGTTAAAAGCAAATTATGTGTACTGCATTCCTACGCAGACACCCAAGGCCGTAGCCAGGATTTTTCAAATACTGAGGTCAAAATGAAGACCACAACTTATATATCAGCTTTCTTGCTATGCATTTCTCAGTCATGCTCACTCTTGTGGTCCAGTTCTTTCTTATCACTTCCAATTTTGCAACTTAAATCAACTCCTATTTCAGTATTCTACAACTTCCATGGTTGTATATTTAAAAATGATAACGGCAATATATTATTTTCTTTGTTTGTTCTTAAAATGTGGACTGGAGAACAGCCTGCTGGGAAAGGGAGAAAAGGGCTCATCCAACGAATGAACAGTTTGCAAAATCGGGTCAAGTCCAGTTTACAAATGTCGGCAACATATTTCTGGTGATTTTCAAGTTGCAGTTCACATCTACTGCAGCGAATATTTTTTCTGGAAGTGAGCACTATATAACTGCGACTTAAAAATCTCCAGTAATATGCTGTGTATATTTGTGAATTTGTGACGAATCTGCTGACAGAAGCGCAACACAGCTGGAGCTGTTCGGTAAGGAAACCAGTTGAATTGGAAACCAGTTGGGACATAACATCATTCCGCTGCTGGCTGTAGCCAACTACTTTCGTTTTGACATGGCAGCGGTATCTGCAAGTAGGTGTCGAAACTTCATGACCTCGGTGTCCTCAATGGTAGCTACGGCCATGCAGACACCCATGTAGTATAGATGGAACTGTATGCGTGTCTACTGTCTGCATCCACAGCTGAGCGTTTAGGACACTGGTTGTTACCTGGAGGTCAGGGTTGGGGTTGAGATAAATCTTAAGGGTCATGACATGATTAATGGGATAGTAGAGAAAATGAAGTAATTACAGATTAATTACATTAATTTTAAAATTTTTAATATTTTCTTTTGAAATACTGTATTGTTGTATCTCCCTAGGCTCAAATATTTATTCACACCAAACCATCTAAGTAGAGAAAATGATGATGGAATCAGTGACTTAGCAATACCTAAACATGAAGGGGGGTGAATGAATAGAAACAGGAAACAATAAAAGCCTGAGAAAAGCTGTGCTAGAGTATTTTTGTGACTGTAATTGTGATTATGTTCGATAGTGTCTTTATTTTATAAACACAGATAGTTGTATTTGTATGTTAAATATTGTATGTGTGTGTGTGTGTGTGTGTGTGTATGTGTATGTGATAAAGGGTGTGTATCTCTGAGTCATGCATAGGTGAACGACCTGATTGCCTGCTACATTGTGAATGAACCACTCATGCATATTGACTACTGATAGACATACCAAAACCCAATTGAGTGTGTATGTGTGTGTGTGTGTGTGTGTGTGTGTGTGTGTGTGTGTGTGTGTGTGTGTGTGTGTGTGTGTGTGTGTGCGTGTGTGTGTGCATGTGTGTAAACCTGATTGTCTTATCTCTGTGTTTGTATGTGTACGTGCATCAATGTGCATGTTTTTGTGTAAAAGAGCATGTATGTCCACACATACTACACACATATGTCTCTATCTGTATCTTGTTGTACATGGGTGTTCAGTGTTTGTTTTCAAATAGCATTTAAAATACATATATGCCTAGTTTAATGAAGTGGTTGTCCTGAAGCTACACTAAACAAGCAAATCATGCATGCCTAGTAGCATCTCTTTAGGGACTGTGTGTCTGTGTATTTGTGTAAACGTGTGTGTTTGCTGTGTGTTGCTGGTGCATGAAAATGAATATAAATGACTGAATTCATGTCAGTATGGTGTAGTGTGATATTTAAACTATTTTCATTCAACGGTGGAAGGCAACCACAGCAAGAATATGATCTTGACAGCTTAAGACAATGCAACAATTCAGAGTTGTTGTAGTGGTAATTTAAATACTGTTCCCTTGGGAGCCACAAAATTGTCTAATTGTGACACTGGAAGAACCATTTACATAATTTAACATAGAACATTAAAAGCTCAATATTTACAATGTGTTGTTCATCATGGTACTGTGTATAAACTGTGAGCTTTGCAACCGGCTCAGCCTTCAGAATTGTGGCAAATGTACTGTCAAAACTCAAATCCCCCTCACTAGTAGGAGTACTTTAAAAGAATAAAAAGAGAAGCTGTTCTTTATGTCAGTACTGTAAGTCATAAAAAGTGTAGACCTGAAAACTGCATGCAACTTTTTTGGGAAACTACATTCTAACACATCTCATGTCTCTGAACCCACTGAGGGTTGGATCTTTTTCTTATGCCTTCAATGTAAAAAGTAGAACTTTTGAATAACTCTGCAGATTAAGATGTTAGAAATTCAGCACTACAGGTGTAGGATAGTTAAAATTCTATAATTCCACAGTACCTACGCTTTCATCTTTATCGGAAGACGTGCACTGTTTTTAACACTTGCTCCGCTGTCTCTCTGGCTGTCTGTCTTTCTGTCATCTCTCTATCTGCAAGACAACTTCATCTTGACTATCCAATGTATCCCACTGAATGCATGTCCTCCTTCTATCTGCATTATATCTATAGCATGTATGTAATGCAAACTTTTGTCTCTGGTCTTTTCCATGTGTCTCCTTTTCTCCATCTCTGTCGGCTACAGAATCTCTTTATGCTAAAACTATATTATGCATGCAGATAGAACGCCTAAACAGCAGTCTCCGTGGTAACCCAAAACACATCCATCATCATCACCATGACAACCAGGGATAGAGCTGTCAATCAGCACTGTCCCAAGAGAACCTAGGATAAGCCTATACACCCACATATTCAACAAATAAATATAAAAAAACACACCCACATCTGCACACATGTACACAAATGATGCACACACACACAACCACATACATACAGACACAGACAAGGCACACATCCACACACAGAAAACTATGTTGTCTAGGTTATTTACCATCACACTCCATCAGCTGTGAGATTACACAACTTTTTGCACACACTCTGTCACACACACAGACACTGGAGTTGGGCAAGGCCAGATCCATCATAAACTGACATACAGCAGGTTGGTGCACAAGGGCCCTTTGCCACGAGGGGGCTCATGAACAGATGGCTTAAAAACACAACAAGCCAACTCCTTTGATTATGTCTTTTGGGGCATATTTTATGCCTTTATTATAAAGTGACAGGTGAGATATGACAGGAAACGAGGGGAATTAAGAAACAGGGAATGACAGGCAACAAGCATCTTCTGCTGGAATTGAACCATGAACCCTACGTTTATGTGGGATGTGTCTTAACCAGCAGGTTAACTTACACGCGGTGAGCCAACTTCTTCAAGGTTTGTTCACAGGGACTTCATCACTTCCTAAATCATTCAAATATCAAAATGTTCAGTTCTTTATGATCAGTACCGCTATCATTCAGAATGTTATAACTTTTTAATACTAATACTAATTTAGTACTGTTTATATCATTTTTTAAAGTATTAAATAATATAATGGAAAGACTCTGAGGAAGTATTCATGCTTTATGGACAGCTGCCATATGTGGAAATACTTAACATGATAAAACATGGTACCAATAGTGTCACCATGTGGTCAGTTATTATGTATTATACTTTTTGGCTAATAACCCATGAATGAAGTGTGGGAAAACAATATTTGCACAGTGTGTTCCTTTGATAAAGACTGATACAGGCCACATCTACTTGCAACTAGAAAAATGTTCTGCTATTTTGTATTTTTTTCTTCTTTTGGCACATATTTCATCTAATCTTCACAAAACTTGGTATATACCATACTTAGATGACCCAGAACAAATCTTATTTTTGGGTATCACTTATCATTTGTATTTGGTTACCAAGCGTTTTATGGCATGGACTGATGCTCTTCAATGCTAAATTGAATACAATCATATTTGGGAATGTTGTACGTACAGTCACATTGCAGAAGTGTGTAACATTTCATACAATTATTGGTACACAAGTTCTTCTGAGAAAGTGCATGACATACTGAATCAGGTGCAGTGACAGCTAAAAGCTTCTTGCTGTCACAAGCATTTTCTTCAGAAAATGGAAATATTCAAGTTGATTTAGATTGAGTTATTACCTAGCCTAGGTAAAATGACAACTGGTTGTATAATGAATTTACTCTGATCCAGACCCTGCTTCTCTGTTTTGTGATGTACTCTCAACAAAATGCCTACAAATGCAAACTTTTGCCATGAACGTCGACAGCTCCCTTCCTGTCACTCATGCTTCCTCTCTGGAGTAGAAGACTAACAAAGTTCTCAATTTTTTCCGATTCCTCTCAGTTCCTCACAGACATAACCTGGTCATAACCCCTCCCCCCTCTCCTTCGCTCACTCTATCTCTCTGCATCTCTCTCTCCCTCTTGCTTTCTCACCATCCTTCCCTCTCTCTCAGATTAAACTGTCTATCCTGCTGTCCCCTTGAAATCCCCTGTTACACACCACCCCAGGCTGTGTGTGTGCATGTGTATAAGCCAGACATGCTAGCTGAGCATTAACCTGTCAAAGTATTGAGAGACAGGGGAAAAGGAGAGCAGAGAAGAGAAATAGAGCGAGGGGGAGTGACAGAGATAGAGAGAGAGAAAAAGACACAGGGAGTTGGGTGGGTCAGCAGACCCAGAACTCCACACGATGCTAGTTAGTGGAGGTGGTTCTGTTCCCATGGTAACATTTTCTCGACTGGATCTATACCGCATATACTGTCTGGCTGTTACACAAACTTGTGTGTATCCAAGTATGTATCCAAACAGAGCTTTTAGAAGAACATGAATTGACAAAATGATGTGTATTTGTATATATTTATGTATTATATGTGGAATTATGTGTGTTTTGCCTTGCCAGTACTTTGAGACAAACATAGCTTTCAGAGTGCTGGCGGAAAAATATAATGTTATTATCAAAGTAAGATGTATAATCAGCCTGCTCCTGAAAACACTGCTGACACCTACATATTTATAATATTTGATCATAAACTGTTTTGTAGACCCTGTGGATCATGAAACTCAACATACCCACACCTGTAACAATTAGATGGAACTAAAATTGCATAATGTACACACATAAATCAACACTGTGACTTCTCCTACTATTCAAGAAAAGAACATTTATTCAATTAATATTGCAATTATTCAATTAACACAGAATACTACCAGTCCTACAGTACTGTGACCAACAATCATAATAACTGTGTAGTATGTCATGTTTCTGTACAGCTTTGACAAAGCTCTCCCTATGTGACAATGCAATTACAAAATGTATATGTATATACACTAGTTTCTTTTTGTTCATGGCAGCCATGGATATTGTCATGTATTGTCCATATAAACGTCTGTTTCGCTTGTCGGCCATGTGTATCTTATAAATGTGTTAAAGCAAGCATGACCAATCTTCACTCTTTTAATTACCTCCTATCAATGTATGACGTACATATACAAAGGTTACACATAAACACACTCATATACTCATAGCACACACACACACAGTCTATGCATTTGCTAACATATAAAGGTACCTAAACCAGGACTCTTACACAGTTGCATAAACAGCTAGATTAAAATACAAATCCATAATGCAGGACCTAACACAATAGCGGGGAGAAGGGCAACAACAAAGCATGCATAAGGAGACCGTTTATGCATGTGTGCAACATTCAAATAACAATAGCCGTTTGTGGTTGACCATTATAACAAACAGTGCAGCTGCAGCAGAAAAGCAAATTAAGGCACATGACCAACACTCCAGTGGTCAAAAGCAACATGAGGAGCTTATTGAATAAAATGAGATGTGCTGTATGAAATAAATTGTTGGAATACACAGGCACTGTGGCACACATGTTGGCAAAGAAAATGTAGGTGCCATAGCAGTAGCAGAGTCAAGTACTGGCCACCCTAGTGGATAATATAAAAGGGTTCAAAATGTGCTGAGGTTTGAGTGTTGCTTTAATAGACCAATAAAGTCTAACAAAGGACAATTTTTGAAACAGCAGATTGTCAGAATGGGCCTGGCCAGAGGTAAACTGCTTTTTTTCTTACATTCTTCCGAGAGGAGGTTCTCTGATGGAGGCCAGGTAATAGCTGATGACCCTGTCCAATCAGATATATCATTCACAAAATCCCTAAGGAAACTGTGTCCCAGAAAACAGCTAGAGCATTTTGCTGGTATCAAATACAAAGATTGCACTGGTCTGGTCCGAAGTTAAAAATGTTGTGTGCCAGTTTGGTTTGGAAAGAGTAAGAGAAACCTGCTGTCCTGAAAATGCACAGCAATGTTGGTCGCAAGCCTTCATACATACACACACACACACACACACACACACACACACACACACACACAAACACGCACAAACACACACACACACACACACACACACACACACACACACACTGGCTTGCACAGACATTTTGGGGGGCAAGTGCTCAGTGAAAAATAAAGGCACTTTGTGCGGCATGTGGAACTGCCGACTGCCTTATTATAGCAGTGTGAGATTTATCTCCCTCATCTTCCATGCTAGTAGATGGCCTATTGCAGCACAGCACAGAGCTGCTTCCCTGTTGTAGCTGCTGTAGAATAGAATAATAATAGTTTTAATAATAGCCTATTTTTTAATTTTTAATAATAGCCTATTAAGGTAAATACAAGATTACTGCAAGTCTCGTAACATAGAAGTAACTTATGGTTGATACAAAATAATATAATTAGCTAATATAGCTTCATGCTTCATGATTTAGTACCGCCAAACCACTTTGTGTAGTTAAAATAACATGTGGACAGCTTTTAAGATATTTCAATAGAATTAGAGGAACAGTTCAACTTTAATACAGTTAACATTTAGCATCATTTAGCAAATAAATTACTGCAAGTGTTAATTATGTAGCAATACTAAATATTCAGCTTAAGTATAGCTACTGATAGATTCACATGCCATACCAATTGCAAACTCTACCGACATTAGTTGTGTGGTGGTCATCACGTCATATCTATTATTGATTTGGGCTAGCATCGCTATAGCTTGGTAACTGAGGCTTAGGGGGAAAACAATACACTCGACTCCAATCATTTATGTGTTACCTGGCTGGTGGGGCAAGGGAGAAGGTGTATGTGGGCTGCAGCTGTGCACTGCTGCTGCAACACGCCTCCATTTGTGTCCACTCTGCGCGTTCACGTTGACAAAGGTGTGTGCATTATTATCACACGCTTTTAATTGTCGAGCATTTATAGATGCTCATGTCAACATGGGCCACATACAGTACATTGTTAAAAAAAAAAAAAAAAAAAAAAACTTTCAAAAGGGCACTCGCTTGGTCCAGAGGGCAAAGGGCAGGTGCTATGGCACCACCTAGTGTCTATCTGTGCACGCCACTGTACACGCACACAATAGTGGCAGTGCTGCAGTGCTGTCGTCAGCAAGGGCTCATTTAGCCACTAAATGATTCAGGATGTTCACAATGTCTGCGTGTGTGTGTCTCAATGCTCATGGAATGCACTGTGTGTGTGTGTGTGTGTGTGTGCATGTTGCAGTGTCAGCAGACTTAACAAGGGAAAGAAGACATCATGGTAAACACATTTTAAACCAATCACGTTGCAGTTAACTGAAGTAACCTGACATAAACCTTCTGTTGCCTGGCAGAAACATCATTCTGTGCCACCGAAATCTGTGTCCTGTGAGTAAATTAGTAAAACTTTGCTAAATTTGACAGAAAATCACATCTCACATTGCATGCAGTGTCATATCATATCTAATTTAAGTAAATCTAGAAAGATCAGTTAGCTACTCTGCATCCTCTGAATAGTGACAAAAATTTGTGCCACAAGTGGTCTATTGCTGCACCAGCTTCAGGTGTTATGGTTAAAAGAAAAAACACAAACCTGCTGATCACACTGATGCAGTGTAAGTTTGCCGCACTGATGCTTACATGAGCAAGTACTTGCATCTTTATAAATAAATTAATAGGTTCTATTAATAAATGAATAGTGTCTTAGTCAAATCTTTTTGGTGCCACAGGCTTCAACACAGGCAACAGTGTTGAAGCTGCAGATCTTTACAGTGTTTGTCAGCTCAGTGATCCAATGTCTGGGTAAGTTAAGTGTAATTAAGGAAAGTAAGACAAGTCTTGTTGCTAAATATTGGATTTTTCTTTTTTGTGTTAGCAGGAGGAATAATATGTTGGCTTCACTTTCCAAATTCTTGCTGTATAAACGTCTGCCTTCATTTATTATAAATACTTTTGGTTAAAATTGCTGAAAGGTTACATAAAATAAGCTAGGTTTACTTTGGCAGGTTGGTTATTCATTTATTCTAGACACACACTGTAGCCACAACTAAAATCAAATAGCAATACAAGAAGAATACAAGGTAAAATTAACAACGCTAAAAAAGTGTAAGAATTGACAAATGAATAGATACATAAAACTATAACAACAATTAAGTAATTAAAAGCAATGAGAGTTACAATCAATACAACGAGTAATTAAACCTTGGAATTGACTGGAATCAACTTGAAATTCTTCTGAAGCATATTCTACAAATGTGGGGCACAGTAACGAAAGCAAATTTTCCCCACTTTTTATGAATGTTTGGCACTTGCCAGGTGAACCATGTCCATGGGCAAGTACAATGGTCACCAACATTCCAAAAAAGCAGGACTCAGAGAAAAATAGCTTTATAAATAAATAAAAAGAAATGCTGGTCCCTCCCCAATGATAGAGCTAACAAGACAGTTTTTTGTTGCTTTTTTATATATATTAAGAAATGGTGAGTCTCATAACTATCTCTCATAATTAATCTTAACGCAGAGTGATGCATAGCGTCCAAAGGTTTGAGAGTGGAACTGGCCACTCACACATAAATAACATCCCTGTAGTCCAATACTGAGAGGAAAATTGCTTCACCACATCTTTTTCTCATAAATAAAGAAAAGCAAGATGTTACGAAAAGGAAAGCCCCATTTAAATCTTAATATTTAAATACTGACTTAAAAAGTACTTTTTTCATCAACCCAAATGCCTAGAATAACATTATAGTGTTATTAACACTATGGACATGTTTTCAAAACTAGCATAGTTATTATCTTTTTCATTGTATATATAAAAGAGTGAATAAAAATGGCTGAAGGACAGAACCTTGGGGAACGACCTTTGTAAGGGAAAGAAAAGAGGACTGTCTTAACACACTGCAAACAATCTGATAGATTATTCTGAAACTACATGCAGCTATAATTGTTTTGTTGTGTCTTGTGCTAAGACTATATTGTTTATAACTAAATAATTAGCAGAAATAGTGCTATACTTAGGTATGAAGCCAGACTGAAGTTGAGTTAGTTTTGAATGTGTGGATAAAAATAATTTCAACTGTTCACTAACAAATCAAGTATTAAGTAAGTTAACTAACTATTAGTAAGACAAGATAGTTTTGAGATTTGAAGATAATTATTTATTTCAGATTTTCTACCTCCTGCTAAAGAAGAATAACATGAGCAGGCTTACAAACCATAGGAATGATGTCATAGGTAATGCTGAGATTCAAAATATGAGTTATATATTCAGGAATTAGCTGTGCTGGGGATTTCAAAATAGTGGGTTTGGGTTTGTCATCGTCTATTGAATTGTGTGCATCAATACTGCATATGTCTTACTGGAGATAGGAGATAAACTAAAGGAGTGGTTTACTTCAACACTAGTATCAAGGAAAATGAGCTATGTTCTACCTCGCAGCCATTGGGATCAACACTAAGACTGTCAATTAAATGACAAGATGCAGCAAAATGATTTCAAAAGCAGTGCAAATTGCATAGTTTGCATCAGTTATACAAGTTAGGTCATTTACAGCTCTTAGATAGAGGACTGCTAGAATTGTTTGAGGTACATTTTACTATTTTCCAGAGATGAGTGGTATTATAAGAGGAATTGGTGAATGCCAAATAGCCAGTTTTAAATTTTCTGACAGTGGCACTGCACTTATTCCTCAATTGTCTAAAGTCAAGCCAATGACAAAGGCTTTTGGTGAACCTAGCCAGAGCCCATGCTTTATTTCTGGAATATGATAAAGTATAAAGTGAGACAACATCTTGTTTTTATGTTTTTAAAAAGTGCATGCTCATCTAAAACTTTATTAAAAACATAAATTATCTAAAGCTAGTTCAGGATCAGTTACAGCGTAAGTGATTTGATTGAAGTTAAGGTAATTTAGAAGGGCCTGGTCATTACATTTAAAGTTGAATTAAAGTGAATTAGTTTTCCTTTGTTTCATATTTCTAAAGCAAACAATTGGGCAATGGTCACTAACACCGCAAGCAGGATAATTATCTGATCTATTTGTTAATATTAAGTCAATTAAGCTTGATTTTGAGGAATCATTCAGGTTATTCATGGATGTGAAATAAGCTGTGTAAAATTAAGACTGTACACCAACATTTTTAGGATTTCTAGATTGTTATTATCTTTAGCTTTAAGATTATTAGATGCAAAGGTAAGCTAAGGCAAACTGAGATCACCAAGAGTAATGATCAATCAATGGTGCAATTCATTCACTAAACTTATCTAAGGCTTCCGAAGGGACATAAAGAGGTCTTTACACACTAATTACTGTTACTGAATTATTATGCCCTTGAGCAATTTTCAAGGAAATACATTCAAAATATTTAGGAATTGAGACTGATGTCAGCTTAAGCACAGAGAGAGATAATTTTACATATATTTCCACACTGCTTCTTTTAATTGCTCTGAAAGTATTAAAATCACAAAAGACAGTTTGATTATCAATTTCTTTTTTCAACCAAATCTCTGTTAAAATAATAACAGATATAATAGGACACTTAAGTCATCATATTTGTTATGACTTCGTAAAATACGTATATTTAGATGTAAGAAACCAAAAACAGCACTAGTCTTAAAAGCCTCTGGATCATTTATATATTTATCATTTAAATTGGTGTCTGAAGTGACGAGTAAAGAAGACCCAGAAGTAGTTGAGTGGAAAAAGCTGAAAGAGTTGGCTTCAGGCAATTTTGAGAATTAACATTAACAGTAATGAGGTTCCTGGGACATGTACCAGATTATTTGACTGCAAATCTCATAGGACATGTATAAGTGATTATCACAGAGATGTTGAAAATGTCTTGTTCGAGTCTGATATAAAAGTTACCAGTGTTAAATGTGAAACATCGGTCTCTGACGGACTGGTCATTTCTAGTCATGAAAGTTGCAGGGTGGTATGGGTGGTTTCTCTGTGGAATGCCAGAAGCTAAATTGTTTAGGTGGAGACCACCTGGGCCAAAGAAGTTCCCCCATGTCCAGAAGATGTAAAAATGATCAATAAAATGCTCACAGAAAGCACCAAAAGCAGAGGACAGCCAGGTGTTCACACTAATCAGGCTGTGTAAATTCTCCATTCCACGGCCATATATGGGGATTGGTCCACAAATATTGATTTTACCTCGGAATGATTTGAGGATGTTACACTGTTGGGTGAAATCATGCTTTAACACTTTGGACTTGGAAATGTCATTTATGCAGACATGAATGATATTGTTTTCTACTTCAGGATGGGATTTTATTATATCTGGAGCTTTATCTGCAGTGTAAAGCACTTTGGCAAGGGGGAATATGAGCAAGTATGAGCTCTTCTAACTCTTAGGTTTCTGATTACTAAATCTCTGATTATTACTGTTGTCGGAGACAAGGGATGATGTGGAGAGGGGACATTAGCAGGTGGTGATTATCGGCAGCATCCATGTAAGTCACCACTGGCTGCACCTGTGGAGCTGGACCTGGCACCGTGTTTGATGGGCGCTGCACCAGTCCTTGGCCCAGGGTAGCGAAGAATGGATTGCCCAAGAGCAGTCCAGTGTTTAGGTTTGGAGGTAGCGGAAGGGAGACCATCGCCAGCCCGTGGTACCAGTGCGCAGTCAGCATCTGTCTGGATGCGGAGGACTGACAGGTAAGGGGGGGAAAATTCTGCAAATATGTTGAATTTGTTTTTGAGCGGGATCTCCTGAGGGTGTTGAGAGTGGTATGACTGCTTGACACTGCGTTTACCACCACCAACAGCAGACCAACCTTCAGCAGGCTCATGATGGGGAGAAGAACTGGCTGGAGCTTTGGCTTTATCCCCCCAGAGGATCCAGAGATCTTCAGGCTGGTCAGGGGCAGTCTCTGGAGCCCCAGTGGTGACAGAGCAGGACCATGGAATAGTTTTGTCATTATCTGGTAACTGAGCTGAACAGTTGGGGGAGTGGGTCGGGTTGGTCCTGTCCCAGACATCACAGCCAAAAGCTGTTCAGCCTGAGATATAGAGACAGTCAAGAACTCCAGGACAAGATTTTCCTTCAGTCTGAGTTCAGCCTCCAGATGAGAGATGTTGTTCTTCAATTTTCATAAGGTAAGCAGCGAGACTCACACATAGCCATCACATGAGCAGATAACAATTCTTAAAAACACCTAAAATCTATATCCAGTAAATAAAATCCTTTATCTGGTTAAAAGACAAAAATGACTGTGGTGAAAAACAAGATGAAAAGTAACTTTAACCGAGCTTCTGGCAGGTACACATTGTACAACACATATCAATAAAAAATAACTATGTGATCAATATTTAAATGTTTGACAAAAATGTTTTCCCTGTCTCATGTAGCACAAAAAAGCAAATTAAATTGTTTTCAACACAAAATCTAAATAGTTAGCTGTTGTATGCTTTGATTGAAAATACAGAAATGAGAAGAGGCTGTGGGCAGACTTTAAATTGGCATTTAAATGGCAATGACACAATAAGCTGTGAAGCAATGCTATTCTGTTAAAAGAGCATTTTACACTATTAGCCACAGCCTTGGGGTCATGGAAGCTACTCTGCATATAAAGAAGTAGGTGGGATTTTACTACAAACACAAGAAACACAACATTTTGCTTTCACACAAAATAAGTGCTCACATCTTTGTAATCAAGAGAGCATAAAAAGGGTAATGCTAGAAAACAGAAAGAGAGGAAGAAGGGGACACAGTGAGTGCGGTAGTATTAGTCTTATTTGTGAAAATATGAACTTGCAGATGAGCTACAGCAGCAACTTCATATATAATTTTTAACCAAAGTTTAGACAGCGCCATCATCAGCATCAATGTTATGGGAGGAGCGGAGAGCAGAGGAGAGGAGAGCAGAGGAGAGGAGAGGAAAGATACAAAATGTGCAGAGCAAGAAAGAAGAGATGACAGGAAGGGGAAAGAGGGGAGAGAAGTTGAGAGGGGAGCAGAAGCAAAAATTGAGCAGGTCTGCAGAGAAGAGATAAGAGTACTTCAAGTGTCACTACAAGACTGGTACATTGATCTAAGAGAGAGAGAGAGTGAGACAGAGAAGTGCAGAGAAAGTGTTGTATTACTGTGAACACAGTGTTTTGAATATAATTTCAAATGCTGTACTATTATTATGTTATAAAGAAAACAAACACTGTAACTACCTGCAATATACAACATAATTTGTTAACCCGATAGGCAAAAGCCTTCTGAAAGTTCAGATCAGGATATTGCACTGGGTTTTTTATATTTATTTTTTATATTATTATATTATTCATATATTTTGGAGTGTCTGGAAGTCAAGAGTTCTGATATTTAGCATTTTGTCTGATTCGTAAAGTTTAGTCAGTATTTTGTTACAACTATTTTGTTCCCTTTATTAAATGTGCATATCTCAAACATAACACAGATTGAAGACAGCATGAATAATTACCTTTTAAAATAGCATTAAATTAATCTTTATTAAGGTAAGGTTTCAGTTTAACTGGCAAACATTCTATTTCACAAACTTCTTCAATTTAGGTTCTTTTCTTAATTAAAATATGCCTATATTTGGACTGGTTAGGATAATATAGTATAAGCTTATAATTGGGTGTTTCAGAAATTGCAACGATTACAAAAATTAAATCCCCATTCCCTCTCTCTTTCTGTGTGTGTGTGTGTGTGTGTGTGGCAAGAGTATTAGATTATATAAGTATTAAAACATTTCGTAATGGTGGGAACATATGGTCGTGGATTATCTTAGTCTCTACCTGGGCATCAACTTTATGCCGTGTGTGTGTGTGTGTGTGTGTATGTGTGTGTGTGTGTGTGTGTATATGTGTGGTTCTCTATGTCTGTCTGTTTGGTGGTGTGTATGCGTATGTCTCCAGCTGCTTGGATCAGCAGAGCTTTATATCCACAGGGAACCATTAGCAAAATAATAATGAGACCATGGAGGAGCTCACACATACACAAACGTACATGCACATACAAATGCACACACACTCATCCCATGTCTATGTATGTGTTAGAGAAAGGGACAGAGAAAAAAAGAAAGGGAGAAAAACACATTTGCTTCAGTCGTAGACATAAACATCATGAGGAAATGCTTTTTTTCTGCTTTGTTTTATCCTTCTCCTAACTCATTAGACTTGGGTTTGTCATGAGAGAAATTAAGGAGTGTCATAATGTCTAAACAAAATCTGCATTTGAAAGTTAAAGCACTTATGTCTAATGTACATTACTGTGATATCTGATACTTTCTGTAATGTACACATGCAGAAATAGAGAAAGGCTTTTTTTCCTATCACTGGTTTGATCAACCAAATTCTGTCAAAATGATTGATCTATTGAAGGATCATTCTTCTGTTTTAAAAAGTATAGTATTTAGAGTGCTTGTAATCCATCATCACCATGGACAACATGCTTGGTTTTACTGTATTTTTGTTAAAGTTCAACACTGTTGATCACTGCATATTACTGAAAGTAGAGACTGGTGGTTTTTGATAGTCTGTTCAATTGTGGATCCAGTTCCCGACCGTCAAAATACCGGCATTTATAAAGCTCACACACTAACACATCTCTTACCTAATATTTTATCGCTCCTACAGTAACCCTTTTTATTAGAAGGTGCAATGGAAAGCATATAGGTACCAGCCTTTTCATTTTTAGGCAGTTGTTGCAATAGCTGCTTATAATGACATTACTGACAGTAGTTTAGATCAGCTGCAGCGAATTAATGTTAATTCTGTATAACTGCTAAAATTAAAAGTTTGGCTGCTCTCTGGTTAATTGGCTCACTATAGCTGGTGTTTATACTCAGCCAAAGATTGATTGTGAGTGAAAGACACATCGCTCTGTAACTTCACTGCACAACCAAGAGTGAGATTTGTTTCTGTAGCTCGACAGGAACTAACTGAGTAGAGACTCTTGTCTAGACAAATGACCTAACTCATTATCCCACATCAGTTTAGGAATCCTCCAATACAATTTTGGTACATTTCAATCTAATCACTTTAATAGTCAGTATGTGGAGTACATCGCTTATGAAGTTCACTAGGCTGTGGCTGTTATATCAATGTGGCAGATACATTATGCTGCATATATCATCTCATCTCAGGTTGTAGGTACAGGTTGTGAGCATTAATTAGGCTGCCACTAAAAGTGGTAGTGTTTCTGCCTCCTCAGCCATCAAATTTCTTGAGTTATTTCAGCCTGTAATCACTTGCAAATGTTGAAGAGGATTTCAAAATGGATTTGAAAGGATTCAGATTCAATAAGGGGATTTGATGTTGGAATTGAAATCGATAAAATGCTATCGAACCCCATTGCTAATGGTCTTAGCGTTTTATATTGCCAATTAGCATCCATACACTGATGGGATATTCCCAAACCCTAGATATGACACTTGACTGTCAGGAAACATTACATTCAGCTCTGTTTGAAGAAAGTCTAACATGAACATAAATAGGCAAATATGTAATTGGTGAGGAGGATAAGGTAGATTTAGCTTCTTTCACTAATGAGGTTAGACAGCTTCTGAGTAGGTAGCAGAAAGGTCTTCTGTTGGATTTAAACAAACAAATGAATGCACTTTTTGCAGTGCTTTGTTGTACTAATAAGTTCAGTTAAATGCATATGATTAAGTTTGGTTTCTATACCTCAAGATCTGTTGGACTGATCCATAACCTCAAATTATTTATCATAACAGACTATTCTTGTCTTGTTATGATTCAAACATCTTCTTTGGAAATGCACTCACATAAGCTTTGAAGTAATTAGCTGAAGTGACAGGAATTAGGAACAGATGCTTCTCATATAAAGCTATTTAATTAGTAAGAGTGTCAACACTTTCAGTAATAAAAGTGCAGATTTTCAACACTACTGAATATCAGCTCGAGAGCTCTATGACTGTACAGTAGCTACTGATCTTCTTGACAGCGTGAGCATACTGCTACTTTAACCCTTGCTTTAACCACTGATTCTTAATGCTAATTGGATAAAGTCACTATACTGATCTGATGAACATTATGAATACTCCTCTTTTGTCACTACTCCTTGTATTTACTGGGGGAAAATTACCATTTATTCTTCACATTTCCTGAAACTGCTGGAGAGACGAGACATGTGAACTGATATATATAGAAGTTCTTTTGAAAGTTTCAAAACAAAGAGAATATACAGTATAGCGATGAATAGAGAAATACAGAGATGATTGCTTATTTACACACTCATACATGAACACTACTGCGTCCACAAATGCACATGTACACAGACACACAAACCTATGCAGATATAAATACATAAACATACAGCCAGTCTGAGTATCTGTGTAGCATGTTTGAATCAATACTGCTGCTCAGCTTGAATCTTCTACACGGCAGGGGGGAGTGTGTGTGTTTGTGTGTCTAGATGGAGGAAACTGCCAGCATAAACACTATAATCTGTCAAAGCTCATCTGAACTACAGTTTATACTAGTACTTGACATACACATGTGCACACATACAGAAATATACAGTATGTCAAATTGGCAACATTGTCCTCTCCAACTCTGTTTGTGTGGGTATCTGATGCATGAAATAACATTACAAAGACTGAAACTGAGAAAATGCACCAGAAATAGAATAGAAAAAGCGAACCTTTCAATATCTTTAACTATTGTGTTTTCTGTTATAGAAGCTCTCTCTCTCTCTCTTTATCTGTTAGTAAGTTATCCACTATGTTACAGGGTGATAAACTAATTTCCATGGTAAAGGAACAATTCAGACATAGTGTCAGCTCCCATTCCACTGTTGCCTGGCAGGTAATATAAAGAAAAGCAACATGAGAAGAGAGGATAGCAGGAGAAAGTGAAGAGGTTAAAGAGGCAAAGACAGAGGAAGAAAAGAAAATAATGCCATCTGGAAACACTGATGTGATGATAAAAAAAATAATAAAATACTACCATGAAAATTTCACCATTTCACCTAGGAACAATTCTAGTCAACCTGGGGTAGTGCTGGGCAGTATACCGGCTCACACCGAATACCGGTGTATATTTTTGTTATGATATAAATTTTTTATGTACTGAAATACCAGTGTATTTCATTACACAACGACACTGTTTCAGATGGGACCCTTTTCAATGTTGCGCTCAACAAACAGCAGAAAATGTGTGCCTGCTGAGCGGGTTAAGATGATGATAGTTCACGCAACACATCCTGGTTTTTAATAATTAGTCAGTAAACTCGACATTGTCTGACGCAGGCTGGAAAATGTGCACTTATATTTACAGTTAAAAACATTTTGCGTGTGTTTCAGCTTCTGTCAAACTAACAGACCTACGGTGGCTTCCAGTCTAAGCTTTCAAAATAAAACCTTTGTTATTGTGCTTTCCTTATTATCATTAACAAACAAAGTTGGGAGATTCCCGGGAGAAAAGACAAAATGGGAGGGCTGTGGGAGATGAGTCTAAAATAGGGGAGAAACTGGGAAAAACTTGGATTGTTGGCAGCTATGATATTACTACTAGTGTGGAATTCTACAATATTCACTCATCATGACAGTAAAACAGTCCATCCTAAATCAATCTAATTCAGTAGATTAGTAGTTCCTCTCTCAACCAGTAGGAGATGTTGTGAACACCTGATTATGCATGACATATGGAAGGCTATCTGACCAGTTTGAGAGTGCTAGTGTAAAGCTGAAGAGTTTTATTCTCCTACATCTGCTTCAGTGTCCTCTGATTTGGGTACCAGGACCTGAATATGGTGCAAATACATTATAAATATTTCTGTCCTGAATCCTGGTGCAAAATAACTCACTGAACTGTATTAGGAGTTATTTGTAGCTACTTTAGATCAATGACTGCACAAACATTAACAGTATCTTCATAAAGGTCAGGCCTGAAAGAAAAGAACAAAAATTGGTCTTTACAAATGCTAGGTGTGTTTACATGGTCATTGTTTCACACTTTATCATTATCTGTGAACTACACTCAGAATGGGCAAATTCACACACACGCACAGATGTTTGCACACAGTTTTTGACAACACAGTCTCTGCACTGAAAAGAAGCTAGCTTATGTGACTCCCTAATTAGCATATGGACTGTATCCATAGCAACAAGTGTCAGATTCTAAAGCAATTATTTATTTGGTGTATTCTTTCTTTCTTTCTTTCTTTCTTTCCTATAAATAATGAATCCTTCACTCTGTTATTGTATGGCGAAGACTTTTAAGACATTGCTGGTTAAAAACTAAGTAAAAATGAATCCAGCACAAACAAGGTAATGCAGTAAATGTACATATATTAATCTGCAACTAGATGACAACCTGTACCTAGCTACTTCCAACTAACGGATATGTCTCTTTCCATTTGCGCCTCCTCTTTGACTTGAATGCAGTCACACAACCACTAGAATTACCCTCATGTTCTGCCTAAACACACTGTAAGGGTTATGTAGGGGCATAGTTTTGTCTGGGCCAAAGTATGACTGCAGTATTCTTGCTCACAAGAGAGAAAATTTGCCTGATCAGACTGCAGCAGAATTAATACTCTGAGCTCAACCAATAATATGCACACACCCCTGTGAACACACAAAAACATGCACCCAAGGAGCAGCAGAAGCAGCAGCGGCAGCCTCAATCTTGTTATGCTGACTACACACACAAACAACCACACACACACTCATTTCATTTCCGTTTGTCAGCCAGTCTAATTTCGAGTTTTGTCAGAGCACATTATTACTTTTTCAATTCCAACAATAACCCCATACTCCCTCCCCTTTAAGCTCTTCACACACCTCTCTTCCCCTCTTCACTCTCTCCCCCTTTTATGTTGCCCATCTCTCTCTCTCTCTCTTCCAAATGGTCTTATCATGACTTAAATATATTGTACAAAATCAATTTGTGTTTATGATATACTCATAGTTATTCACAGCATATTAATGCACATGCACATACTTACACAGGGTCAAACCTAGTCCTCCTTAAATTCTCTCTTCCTTGCACCAGCAAGCAGAGAGATGCACACTCTATTCACAGATGCTCTGTCTCTGTTTATCTTTCTCCTGCTCTCTCGTTCAGACCAACCCCCTCCCCTCAAAACACACTCACACACATACGCATTCACCCAATTCATGAATATTCATAAGCATATTCTGTATCTGTGAGATCATGATGAAATTTTCTCAGGGCCAACTATGCACATGTGTGTATTTGTGTGAATATGGATGCCTTGAATGCTGAGGGATATTTCTGTCCTGTAAATAATTCTGCACCATCTTAGTGGAAGCACAAATACTGACACTCATACATAAACTCACAAACAAAGAGAGGCTCTCCATACCTTAAATGCTTTTTCTACTCTATTAGAGTGGCATTATGTAGCTCTGCAGTATATGATTTTCCATTATATTTTGCTCCTGGTACTAAAGCTGATTTTGGATACAATAAAAGTCTGGTGAAACAGCACCCTTGTGATACCAGCCCAATTTCAAAGGGTGTTTGCAAGACTGTTGCCACACTGTTGCCAAAGATACGCCTGTCAAGTCAATTGTAGTTTATTTGTATAACTCAAAATTCCAAGTCTTGACAAAATAACTCCCCATGCCTACCTCTAGTTGCTCTTGCTGTGTTAGAGGACTGGGCTGACCACCTGCTGCAGCAAATAATTGATCATTTGTGTGGGGTTTGAGAACATCTCATAAAGATCCAACAGAAAGAAAAAGAGAAATAGGTTATTAACTGTATCGTCTATAAAAAAAGGGGGAATTCAAGTCCAAGGAGATTGCAAGGAACATAAGAAAGTTCCCCTCATACCAACTAAATCATAACATTATATTTTTCTAAACTACTTAAGCCATCATTAGGGGACTTACATGGCATTATATGATAGTAGTCTTTTGTATGCCTAAAACAGCAAATACACTTAAACAATTAACACTTAACAATAGACTAAATACATGACGTGAACAGTTAAAGTGACACCTGTTCAATGCACTGTGGTCCAAAACCATTTGACAAATACTTTGTGAAGCTTTGAGAAGCTCGCAGTAATTATTTTAGACCATGTCAAAGGCTCAGCGTGAAAGGCAGGGGATTATGCAACCATAACCAAGAGAGATACACTTGGAGAATTTAATCTCCAATCCCAAAGGACTGCATATTTGTGAGAGAGAAATCCAAACTGAGAAAACATTCTGTTTCCACAAGTAGGTGAAGTGGATTCAACTAGAGATGTTCTTGGTGTTTACAAAAAACATACCAAAATGACAGTATAAGTATATTTCCAATGGCTCCCATAATTAAATACATTTTCAGTGCTCTCTGGAGAACAGATGGGAACCAGAAGAACAAGCCAGAGGACAACATTGTGTTAAGGTCTAGTTAAATAGGCAACCCCCCCAACACACACACACACTTGGTAAGGGTTAGGGAGAGATCAGGATTTGGAGAAACGAGCCTCAGTGATGACGAGTTAAAAGCACTGGTGAAATACACTCCCTGTTGTGATGAAAAACACACTTGAGCCGCAGTTGGAAGCAGGAGGCCAACAACAGGCTCAAGTCTTTGCCTTTTTGCTATCCTCCCTACCTACCTTTACCCACCTTCAACTGAAAATAAGTCACCTTATATTGATCATCTGAACAGCTTCATTTCTGGCTTGATGGTGTAAACATAATTATAAGTTATTTTTGCAGCCTGAATTTTAGACCTATAATGCTGCTTTTGTTGTGAGGACAGGCTGTCTACAAACCACTGTCCCCTTCTTGTACTGCTGAATGAAGAAGCAAAATGTGGTCTATTGATTTCACAAACATGTTTGGTCATGAATGTGGAAGATTAATGTGAAGAGAAAAGGTGAAAGAAGCAACACCTTAACAGTCTGAGTGAGTGAGTTTTATATTCTTACCTATTCGATTTATTATGGACAAATGATAAGCACAATCTGTACTGTGGATAAGAGCTAATGTTTACATTGATTTAACTGCAAGAGAAAAAGGACAAGATTACACACATAGGAACGGAAAGAGAGAGAGAAAAAAAAGAAAAAGAGAGCAAGAACACATTTCCGGTAATATTGCTAAAAGCACTGCATTTCAAGTCATTTGATTGCACAGCTGAATAATTGATAGAAAGCTATTACAGCTGGTATGAATGCCTCTAGGTGTCACCACACACTCGCGCATGCACACACACACACATACACAAAAGCAGAGAGTGTCAAACTCTGTGTGTATATGCGCGTGTTTGTGTGGGTGTATATTGTTGTTTTTTGCGTGATGTGTTTAAAAGGGAAGGAGGTGTGAATAGTTGTGTACATGTGTTTCTCCGAGTTGCTGTGAAAGTATGAGTAGCTTAGCTCCTCTTAGCCTTACTGACAGAGTGACAGAGACATTGCTAATCCAGCACTGACAAGTTGCCATTTCCCCCGCTTTCCTCCCTCCCCCTCCTTGCCTTCTTCCTTCCCTAGACCCAAATTACAGTGTACTGCACAGTGAAATATGCTGTGTAACAATTCTTCACATTGTTCTATGTATTAGATTGGTTTTGGTTGGTACAGTGTTGCATCCACAAGCAAATTTAAGAAAATTACAAGTATTACACATGCTTGTAGGATCCCACCCAAACTGAGTCTTCTCAAATTTACATGTTTATTTTCCATTTTCGCTCCGTCTTGTAATGTTGGAAATACAAATGTTGTTATTAATTATTTTACTTCACAGTACCTGTTGTTCACACGATGTAAAATTATTGAAGATAAATATTACACAATTAGTGACTAGAATCAATGTAGTCTGACTCACCGGATGTACACTGTGTTACTGTTTTCAAAATCCCTGTCACTACCAAGAATGTACAAAGAGAACTGGCTACAGCGTCAGAGGCAGGGCTCCTTTTATTCCTATGAAAGTGACTCAGTGGCACCTGAAGCCAAAAAAGTTCAATTTCTTTTGCACAGATTCCACATCTGTAGGGCCAGTAGAGCAAGTGCACTAGTAACTCCTGCTAACTTCAATCAGGATAAAACAATTTAATCGTGTGACTCGATGCAACTAGACCAAATGGATCAAATTCTGATTGTGTCATTTAGCAGGGATTGTGATGCTTAAAAAAAAACACAAAACAAACAAAAAAACCGAACAAACCAAATTATTTGCTGATTTACAGAAATCTGTTTCACAATTTAAGTCTATGGGAAAAAGTATTTTTGGGCCCGATAGCATCACATGATGTTGTAATTACACGGTTTGGCTGCTACGTCAAACTGGCTCCATGACCTAGTTCCTGGTGGGTTGGTCGCTTATATATGTGAAACAACAACCCCAAGCTAGCCATTTAGATACATAAAATGGCAAGTTATGTGTTTCTATTTTATCAGTAAAAGTCGTAGTTGTCTGTATGTCTTTTATTGTTTTATACGTGGTGTTTTCTTTTGCAGGAATTTAGTCATCTTGACGCCCCCCCCCCCCCCCCCCCCCCTACTATTTTGATTCTGGGCTTAGCACTACCCAAGACAATTGTGATTGGTTTAAAGAAAAACAAACAAGTCAGAGCCTTTTTTCCTCTATAGCAGAATAATAGAGTGTGCAGCCAAGTCTTTCTCCAGCACCAGCCCAGCGAGACTATGATCAATGTAATCCTGTTAGCTGCTGACTGTAAACTCTTTTGCAGCGCACTAAGTGTTCTTTTTCCCCCCAACACTTTTAGTCAGACATCAAACAAAAAATATGAAACAAAATCCACTGGACTTGCATTTTCAGCGCTCCTCAAAGATGCATTATCAGTTCCATTGAGCTGAGAAATCACTTGTGTTAAACTTCTGAGAATGACCAAAATGTCATATGAGTCATCTAAGGTCACATGGCAGCTGCATGAGTCATTAGCCTTAAATTAATAGAGGTGTGAATAGGTCAAACTGCCAAGATGAGATGTCTTGTCCTTATGATAATGACTCCTCTCCATGGTAGTTAGCTGGCATGTTTTGTACCAGCCAAGGTAAAGATGTTATGACAGCACAGCATACCACAGCGATATGAATCAGCAGTCCTTAACTTTGATGAGTAAAAAATATGTGTTTATGCAAAGCATTTTCCACACAAGTCTTTAGTTGGTTGAGAGTATTAGGGTTAGGGTTAGGGTTACATAGATAGTATGATAGGTAAAATGGTAGGTAAAACATAGAGATATTCTGGAGATATTCTGGAGAAGTCTGGCTATATACCAGATGAACTTGCTGTTTTCATCATCACTCCATTGGGATAAACAGATAAACAAAGCAGATCAAGAGGTCTGCTGATCTGATTTGGTTCCCTGTCTTTTGGGGTGTTTGGTCCAGATTATTTTGACATAGAGAGAAATATGTTGGAGTCAATTGCAATAACTTCCTTGATGTACAGGTTGCCTATACAGGGGAGAAAAGCCCCATCTATACAAACTATTCATGTATTATTTTCAGTGATGGGAAAACAGCGTTATAAATAAACTGCGTTACTAATGGCATTACTTTTTTCAGTAACGAGTACAACGCAGTTACCGTTACTGCCAAAAAAATGTGGCAGACCTCACTGAAGTGGCTTTCGCCTGAACAGGCGCTTCTCTCTCTCTCTCTCTCTCTCTCTCTCTCTCTCTCTCTCTCATCTCTCTCTCTCTCTCTCTCTCTCTCTCTCTCTCTCTCTCTCTCTCTCTCTCTCTCTCTCTCTCTCTCTCTCTCTCTCTCCTCTCTCTCTCTCTCTCTCTCTCTCTCTCTCTCTCTCTCTCTCTCTCTCTCTCTCTCTCTCTCTCTCTCTCTCTCTCTCTCTCTCCTCTCTCTCTCTCTCTCTGTTTTCCTGCCAAAGAGTGGCTGCATTTAGGGGCTTAACCAAAGACAGAGTAGGGCGCAAATGAGACACAATCTCCTTGAATCTGGATCGAGCAAGCAAGACTGCGCTGTAGAGAGTGACTGTGCGCGCGTGTGTGTGTTTGTGCAGCGCGTGTGAGAGCAAAGCACCCTGATAGCTCTTCTTTTTAGTACATTTCTTAAGCATAATTGATTTTTTTTGGGCCTGTTGTTGATTGGGGCAGCCAAGTAATTTGACATATTTGAACATTTTTTTCAAAGTAACGTAATAATTCTGGTAATTAATTACTTTGACATTGATGTAACTTAGTTACTTTTTGGGAGAAGTTATGAGTAACTATAATTACTTACTTTTTAAATAACGTGCCCAACACTGATTATTTTGTAGTGTTCAAGCAAAGATCCAGCAAGAAAAATACCTTGCCTGATTGCATTATGTTTGTTTGATAAGTTTGGGTTCCTGCTGATTCTACTCCCTTATGGTTCTATCCACTGTCACCACACATGAATATTGGCGTGATTGCCTCTACTGTGAGTCCTTGAACCTTGTTGACAGAGTCTCCCAAATCACTGCTGCTAACAGTGAGTCTGAGTACAGCTCCCTACAGCAGTTGTCCCAATACGCTATGGTGATCTACGCCTTCTGTGTTTCCATTGATTGTAAGCAATTAATTGCCTTCTTAAATTGTAACGGTAGGTAGTATCTCTCTTGTTTATCACCTTGCTTGCATCACTGGGGGGTGCACATACCATGAACTGATAGTCCTCCAAGTTCAATACTGTGAATATGCCCCCTCTCTCTTGAGTAAATGGTGAGGTTTGGGTCCGAAGTGTAAGTTCCTTCTCCTGTGTGTTAGGGGATGTTCTTCTTCTGGATGGATGACTCTGTGTTTCTTATCAGACCTACCACTGGCATTCAGGTGGAGCTGCAAAGTTCAATCTCTGAAGTAAATTACTGTCTCTGTCTGGGTAAGCTCAGGTCATTGGTGTCACTTGCAGTCATGAGAGTTACTGGAATCACATGAATGGATGTGTGAGTAGACATTGATTAAGCTGCTTTGATTGTGGTAAAACATCCTCAACTCAAGTCCAGTAGATCTTTTAAATTTTTATTTTATTGGACACATTTCTGCCTGTAAGTTTTAATGTATACCTGTATTCATGGCATATGCTAATGTTTGTAGAAATTTGGATTTTTTTTTTCGATGCATCATGGAAGACACAAAGCCTTCATGGGCCTTCATAGTCATCAGACTCTTGCAGTGGTCCCTTTTCACTTGTGGTTCCATGTCAATAAAATTACTGTTAACTTTTAATTCAATTTATATTTAAATTTTTAAAAGAATCACAATCGTGCAAACACACGGATGTTCTTCATGCATCAAACAGGCTGCTTGATGTGCATCCACCTACACTATATGGAAAATGCCTGTTGGTTCAAATGTACAAAGTGAAATAGAATTCTTCAGTACACATACTGTGTGACATAGTGTGCCATACATCACCATGTGCACAGACCATCTACACCTACCCCGGAATCCAAAAATAGACAACAGCATACAGTGCACTCTCCATATTTGCCTCTCTCCCACACACACCTTTTATTACACAGTCAGTTATGCAGCATTATAAGACACACACACTCTACACACAAGCATTCTTGGATTGCCTGCCTCGCTCTCTTTCACACCCAAATGCATGCATGTCCTGTCTGTCTTTCCATCTCTCACAGAAACACATATCAACATAAAATATATAAAGGGTTCTCTTCCAAAATTCTGTACATTTTATTTTGAGAAGTAATTTAGAAGGCCAGTATTTCTAAGAATTGTGTAGATGATGAGAATCTGGTCAAGTATTATGTGTTTTATCTTTTTTTTTTTTTTGTCATTTTGACAGAATTTCCTGAAAATGTTCATCTTGGAATAAAACTCTTCATATAACTTCGTGCACATAAACATACAGGTTCAGTTTTCCGTACCTCGACAAATTGGAGCAGGAAAGTCCCAGACGGCAGTGTTTCCAGCATTAGTGATGCAGGTGAGTGTGGCATGGCCGTCTAAGACATAACCAGGTACACAGCTGTACCGCACACGGTCTCCCACAGCAAATCGTCCGCCGCCACTTAGCACTGCCTTGGGTGGGATGCCAGGGTTTCCACAAGATGAACTGTGCAGCTCTGCAGAGGAAGATGTTAAAAGAGGAAAAGAAGGAAGGAGAGGGATTTAGGCTTTTTCAATTTCTTTTTCAAATTCATTTTACTAAAATATGTAACTATGCATTACCCCTAACTAAGTTGTCACTCAACCAAATGATAAACCCAGCTCTTGGTCAGTGATGCATCCTATCCAGACTGCTCTTACAGTGCCTGTTCACATACTGCATCTACTATTAAAAACAAAGTTTCATGGTCAGAAAGGAGAGCCACACGTGGTGATGCAATTTAAATAATGACACACTGTCACAGCCTGCTCTAAATTGTTACTCCAAGCACACACATACTGAAGTTCTTCTGCCTTTGGTTCTTTATAATACAAATTGGCAAGCATGATAGCTGTAAAAGGACTTTTTGACTGTACTCCCAGTCAAAGCAGACTAAATTCATCCCTAGAGACTGGGAGGGAGACAGTGTGAGTGTTTTATAGTTAATCACATTATTCCCTAGATACATTTACAATTTTGTGCCTAAGACATATGCACAAGTGTGTATAAAACATCCATATACAAAACACACACACACTCACACACAGCAGAGAGAGGAAGTGAGACAGGCAGAGGAAAAGAAGCAGTATTACAGGCCATAAACCAGGAAGTAGATGGGAGAACAGGGACCAACTCTCGTCTTATTGTTTGAACTTGATTGATACAACTATGAAACTGTTGAGACAGATAGGGGGTTAGGGAAGGGGGTGCAGGGGGGAAGACATATGGGTGAAGGGGAGGCAAAAGCAGAGAGAGACAGAAAAGAGGAGGGAGGGTTGAGAAAACGAGAGAGAGAGAGAGGACGCTCGCCAATCTCCAGCCCTATTATTTCAACATGATAGATAGAACTATGAAACTACTCAGACAGAGGAAGGAGGGAGGGAAGGATGGAGAAAAGGAAGAAAAGGAAAATGGAAGGGAAAAGGAAAGAAAGGCAGAAATCAAAAGTGGTAGTGAGAAAGATTATGCTCAGCATGCTACCAAATGAAAGGTGGCAAATTTTCTTACAATGTCATCAGAAAGTTTGAAAACCTTACAGCACTTAACTCCACAAACTTCTGAAATGTGTGCAGTAATCCTCAAATGAAAAGCTGGAGTACAGCTGCAGGGGAATCTTACCCATGCTAACGGCCGAAATGTGTAATTATGATTCACAAAGCAGACGGTGGATAGAGAAGATAGAGAAGATTTGATGTCAGCAAATGAAGCGATTGAGTGATTCTTAGATTGGTTGGCTGATTGATCCATTTATACAATGACTTTATTTTCATACCTTTTCAATTATGCTCCCCTCGCTTTCTCTGCCCTTTCGAGGTGTATCCACAGTGCTGCTGATTAAACCCTTACATACTATTTGGGTTAAATCTGACCCATTGCCAAATGACAGTGTACTCTGAGTCAAATTTGACCCACATTTATTCAAAGTGATTTTAATGTCACAAGAAGGGGTCAAATCAAGGTAAAGAGTGGTTATGTGGCATCTTAAAACACTGAAACTGGTATTTCTGTTATTTATGTCATTGGGACAGTGGGGACAGAGCTCAAGGGGGATGCTGACAATGTCATGAGAACTGCTCCTGTTCCTATTACATTGCTACATTTGCCAGGGTTCACACCAAGGTGGGAATCTGCACCTAAAAACAAGCCTATACAAATTCATCAATTCCCACACACCCAACATAGTGGTTTCCCAATACAGTCCTCCCTTTATTGGAGGACAGCTTTCATAGTGCTAGAGAAAAGTACCCAAGCCTCTATTTTACTGATTTGGTGGAGTGGAGGGAGTGATTTGGTGGATCTTTTAATCCAATATGAAAAAGGAGACAGTGACTTCAAGATAAAGTTAGAAGAGGAGGACAACATTGAGAAAATGGAGCAATCATCCATGTGACTTCTCTCATGAATGGTAACGCCACCTTCCCCACGCATCAGCCACTGCAGCACAGTAGTCCAAATCTAGCCCTGATCAGTCTGCTGCTTATCAGCTGCCACAAGGAAACAAAATAGAGGAAGATGCAGCTTTTGCACGACAAATAAGGAGTGTAAAATATTATTTTTTCTGATAGTTTTGTTAGTTTGAAATTTGCAAACCAGTTTGTTGCTTTGTTTTATGGCAAATACACACAATGCAGAGTTGCACAGTTGACTGAAAAGGAGGGCATGTGGTTTAGGGGCAGTGTTGATTGATAGCCTTAATGGTTATAATGAAACCTGCAATTTACTAATGTTAGTGCATCTTTCATTTTCAATTTAAATCACAGAAATAATTATGGTCATTTTGTTCTACTGTTTTAGATAACATGTAATCATAATATAGTTCAATTCTGAATGTATTTCCTCTATAAATTAATAGTGTCAAACCTAAAGAAAATATTCTCTCTTTTCTCTGAAACATTAATGAAAATGTAATAACCCATTTACTAATGACTGATAAGATACATGGATGCAAAATACATCCATTTGGTGTTTGTAAATTTGGTATGGGTACAAATTATACATTTGGTATGGGTATGGGTACAAATTATAGAAGGATACTTGAGCTCCATGCTTTGAAGGGTCAGAATATGAACAAATGTAAGGGCTGAATGAAATGTGCTACCAATTTATTATTTGCATCCATTATGAAAGTAATGGGTCCACTTGACCAAATAAAAAAGATATAACTAGGAAATAAAGAAATAAGCATGCTTCCAAATGAGTTTCCACTGGAGACAAAAACAAGCATCCCCCTCATGTACTGTAATTAGTTAAAAAAAAGATAAAGTTTCTGTTTAAGGGTTTCTCCGGAGAAGGTTTCTACTCCTGATGGGAAATGTCACAGAGCATGGACATGGACATAATTGAGAGACAAAAATCGTTTTGCTAAAGACCCTGATAGACCTCCCCTTCAAACCCCCATTCTCCTTATCTCCACACAGACAGAGTTACAGAGAAACGCACACTTACATGCCACACTTGGACGGACACACACACACACACACACACACACACACAGGGTCATCCATCACTGTGGCGACCCCCTATGCTGTATTGTGATTGGATATCAGGTTGGCCTGGTGTTGCGACCTGTTGGCCTATCGATTTTGTCAGTCAGTGTGGCCCAGCTCAGTATCAGTAACAGTTTGTGGTTCAGTCCTATCAGACACATTTACTCTCTCCTACACGTACACACTCACACTCTCAGTGCCTGTCTGATGGGTCCTTTCAGAAACGCACACAATTTTTAAAATTAGTTTCTGTCATGACCTTTTTATTCTTCACTCGTTCATCGACCTTTTCCACAAAGTTTTACTCTTCTTTCTTAATTTTGAACCTTTTTACCTCTTTCCTTCTTCTTTTCTCAATTTATTCCTGCTTCCCTTGCTCCTTCTTTTACATATTTCTTTTTCATTTCCAATGTTTTTTGTCTTTTCCCCCCGTTTTCCTCAATGCCTCTTCCTGTCACACCATACCATCATCTCCCCGTCTGTTCACAAGCTCCCTCCTCAACTAAAAACTTCATTGCCAACTTATTTTCTTCTCCCTTTCCATCTTTCCCTTGTTCCATCCACACCACTAACGTACATCACCCCTTCAGTCCATCCCTTCATTCTCTTCTTTCTTTCTGTCCCTAGTTTATTGTCAACATCACATAGTTTCATTACACTCGTTTATTAAGTAGCCAGCGGTTACACGACACTGCTTTTCATGGTTTATTGCTGCATGCCTTCTCTTATTTATTCTCTTTTACCCTCACTTCTTTTTTCTCTATCTATCTATCTATCTATCTATCTATCTATCTATCTATCTATCTATCTACCTATCTACCTATCTATCTATCTATCTATGCCTCTTTTTTCCTATCTATACCTCTCCCGAGGTTACCATAACCATGATTTCAGTCTCAGTTGCTTCATTACAAGCTGCTGCTTTAATGGACCATCTGTAGAACTATCTGCATTCTGCATCTGCATCACACACACACACACACACACGCACACGCACGCGCACACACACACACACACACACACACACACACACACACACACACACACACACACACACACACACACACGGGCAAACAAAGGCCTGCATGCGGAGAAGACACCAGCATGCAGCTACAGTAATCTTTCTACCACACACACACACACACACAAACACACACACAACCATTTACCTTGCTTTTATTTCTCCCTAGATAAGCAATTACAGCTGAGTCTAGGTACAGGGACCACGAGACGGAGAAGGAAGATGGGGAAAAAAAGAAGCCAGAGCGAGCGCGAAACGCTTGAAAAAAGGAGAGAATGCTGCCATGCTTTCAGAGTTTTTAGTGAGACAGATGACACTGCAGACGAGAGGATCGGAGAGGGGGAGTGAAGGACAGAAAAAGAAAGAGAGGCAGAGACAAAGAGGGATGATTCAATGAGTTTTGAGGTTTTACACCTCCGTCAGCAGTAACTTCTATAAAAGATGAACCAAGTTTTATACCAGAACAGAATAGATGCTGAAATGCTCTGAAATAAAGCATAGAATCTGTTACAAAAAATGCGTTCTTGAATTTCTATTAACTACATCTGAAAAATGAAATTCTTTTCAAGACATTTTCTGTAAAATATGTTAGGTTCATAAGGAGTTTAACAGGTCAGATAAATGAATCCTGAGGTCTGTAACAAACAAATATGTGTTCTGGGGCAACAAGATCTATAAAAGGTTTCATAGGCTGTCAACTTTCAAGTTGGTTGACTGTCAGTTTGATTTATTCAGTACTTTGACCAACTCTTTTTATAGACTTGTGAAAAACCTGTGTCATAAAACATTTATAGTCAGTTAAGTTAAGGGAATTTTCTGGCATTAGTTGTACATATCTGTGGGTTGGGTGGCCTCCTTCTGACAATATCAGAAACAAAAGCAGAGATACAGTTTTGCAATGATAGTTCACACTACAAGAATGACATTTTTCTTTTCTATTTTTGTTATAAAATGCTTTGAAAAAACAGTCCAGATGAGAGTTATTGTTCATTTCCATTTCTGTCTCACACATACTATTAATACACATCGATGTGGGTTATTCTTATTTTTTGTCTAAACACTAATTTTTAAAAGAATGTTACAGGAGTCAGAAAAGCAGACATGAGAAGTTTGATATGCCCCCCTATATGATTTCCCATACTGTATGTTATCAATCTGTCTATAATTTTGTCATCCACTTCCTCCATATTGTATTTCTATATGTATGCTAGTCTTTTCTGTGCACACAATATCTATTTTTTTGTTTGTCCTGGAAGAGGAATTCCTCCTCTGTTGCGTTTCTAAAGGTTTTTTTCTGTGGAGGTTTTTCAGTCTGGTATTAGCACTCTGATACAGCTTGGCAAAACGAGACTGCCAGCTACATGTTCACAGTGATGGATTACCATGACCAACTCAATCAGAGGCGTCTAGAGTTGCTGAAGTAAAATGTAATTTGGAATTGAAAGTGAACTGGCGAGGAAAAGCAGATTTAAAAATATCCTCACTTGCAGTACTGTCAAAAAATAATATTAAAAAGAGATGGAATAGGAAAAGGGATTAGAAAAACAAAACAACCAAAAGCCCATTAGCATCTCAAAAATGGCAATAAGACAAATTTGAATGTGCCACCACACCTTTTTATGGTATTTGCTAGTTAAGTGCCATCAGATTTGGTATTTCTCACAAAACAAATACAACCAATTAGATTAGTTAAACAAATATACAATATATACAAATATAATGATTTGTTTTGCGTATGCCTCAGAAATCTATGTTAAATGAACTTCTACCTAGCTAGGATTAGTACATGTAACTAAAATACCCATCAACAAACCCTATCCAACACGTGCATACATTACTGTAATTTAGTTGACAAAACTTTAAGCAGTTCAGCAGAGGTTTAAGAGGTTAGAGTGCCTTTTTGAAAATACTGAAATATTGTGGTTGAAGAAAATAGGGCATTTTTTGTGCCCATTTTGTTAAACTATAATACAACCATATTTTTGTAATACTGACAATGGAAAGACTTTTCCCCAAACAATCCCTCCATTGTTAGAAAGTTGCTGCTGAACTGTCAAGCAACTGTCATTCATACAGGGATTCAAGCGATTTCCTCAAATTCGAATTATGACAGCTCAACATTCATGAAAAGGATAATAATGGAATTATTCTACACGGCTGTGTGCTTTTTAATATGAAGAGATTAATGCCAAGATGAGTTATCTGCCATTTGAAAATGGTGACACCTTTCTCTACAAAAGCATTAACGCCACAGGAAAGCCCATTATTAAGGATCAAGCTGGGCAGATACTGAACAAAAGGAAGACCGCTAGGAAGAAAATAAGGAAGAGAATAATGGAACATTTCCTCCTAGGTGTAGTGATACACAAATGTGTATGAACAAACATATTTCCATGTACAAATAATTTAATGGTCAGGCAATAATATTTCATATAACTAAGTGAAAGGGAAATTTAATCATTTTTATATCTATTTCTAATAGAAAAGAGTGTAGACAATAGTGGCCAAGTTAAGTGTAGTCTGCCCCAACTAACATCTCCTTCTATGTAAGGTATAACTCTGTCTGTTTGTGGCCATACAGTTTATTATGTGGACAAAACAAGAGGCCTGGCGAGATATGCAATAATACTACAAGCATCCACAGTTCTGGCTTCCTCTACCCATCACCATCCACAGTCCAATGAGAGGAACTGCAGGGGGTAAGCCTACAGACTATTCTAGACAAATTCCCTTTGAGTCTCGAGTTGACTCCCTGCAGTGAAGCACGGCAGAAGTGACGGGAACATGACTAGTCATTTAACAAGGTTTTTTTCCACATTCATATCCTGTTCCAAAGAAGTAAATTTAGATTCATAATGGCTAGTCACTTACACTGACACAAAGCGGTCTGGATAGATTCAGCTGAAAGAATTTTTCCTTTAAAATGGAAGGTTGTTGTTTTTTTTTTGTTTTTTTTTTACTTGAAGGCTATACTTGAAGAATAATGCCTACTTTTGTCCAGCCAAATGAATGGTGGATTTTATCATTCAGACTTTTTTTTCAAAGTCACTGTTAGAGTAATCAGCCAGATAACTATGGGGTAAGTAACGTTCTAAACTTATAGTATTAGGAATACCTCACACAAGTACTCTGTCTGCAGTATTTGTGTAATGATAATGACCATATTACACCTCTGCAGGTTAAAGCAGGGAAAGCATTGAGGGTATTTGGCATCATATTGAGTTCCATTTCTGCACCAATCATCCATTTTGTTACTACATGACTGGAAAGTTTCAAAATGCTCTGCCACAACTCTGTTTTTTTGGTGAAACTGACAATCTGATGATGTTGGCACAATTTAACTCATTTAATCATGTTGCCAAAATACTTTAGTTGCCTAATTGGTGCCTGAGGGACTGAGCCAGAGCCATACTTGGTCATTATTTGTACAGGAAGAGCAGCAAGGAAAGGTTAAATCCAAAATACAACTGTGCTGGAGCTACAAGGTGTTTTTTGTTGTTTTTTACTATATTTATTACATTTTTAAAAATCAACAAGACTGGATCTTCCTATTTCAATCTCATTGCAGAAAGTAGCATGTCCTATAGTGAAAGGGGACGGGAGGCCTCAGTTTGTATGTCTGTTTCTAAATAATAGTTAATGTTTTATTTTCCATAGCCAAGCATTTTCCTGAGCTATTATTATCTTAATACACTTGACAAAATGTGCCACCACATTTTCAAAAGTTTAATTTTGTTGCATTACTTTCTTTTTTGAATGGGCATTTAAGTACCTTTAAGTACTTTTAATTTTATTCGTAACATAAGCTGTGATATAGCTCCACAAGTAAAAGCATATTTAAATCAAATGAAATGTTTTTGGCATTTGGTCAGTTCTGATATTTCTTATCTGGCTACATCACAGCATTTCCTGTAAAGATTCATAACCATCTTTCTGTCTTGGATGGATGGAGCCACACTCATTTCTCAGTCCAGCGTGCTGCTGATTAGATCCTTTTCAGCATCAACCTTTCTTTTTTTCAGCGTTTACAATGACATTGAGCCATCTGTTATCCAAATTAACTAGCTAGGAACAGTCCTTGCTTTTCTTTTAGTTACTACTTAATGTACAGAGTATGTGGAACAGGAACAGTTACATTACACAGGAGCGCTCTGCTGGTACGAAGGATTTATTGCGGCAAAAAAATTTTCATCATTATATATGTCCATCATTTTTCTTCTTCAGCTTTTACATTTTTTAAGGAAACAAAACAGTTTTTTGGGCTGGAGTTGGGCCGCGGGCCTCCAGTTGAATATGCTGCCCTTGCAACAGTAAAGAACAGAGATGAACTTCTCTAATAAACCATGAACACATACAGGCACACACATATTACTTGTGCAACTCCCTTCAGAAACCAATTTTGATTGGTAGCTGCTTGGCGATGGTGTAATTATAAGCAATTATGATTAATTATGAAAACATTAATAGAGGGAAAAAGGACTAAGTGGCAGCAGAGGGTGTGCATGTGAAACGGAGAGAATCTCAGGGAGAGTTGGGGGGGGGGCTCCCAGATAGAGTAACGGCTGTTCAAAGCATTAGATCATGTGGCAGCTGTGAAGATCAGTTTATACACACACAACTGTGTTGCTAATGATCTTAGCTTCAAGTGGAGATCAAACATTATGGACTCAGAGCAGCAGACCACAAATGTCTCTCTGGGTTTATTACACGCCACAACACAGACAATCAAACACATACACACACATACACCACTCCCCCTGAAGGTAGAAGAAATCTAAGGTTTGCCTTAGTAGTGGCTTTATGTTTTGTGTAAACAATTATCTGTATTCAGTATGGTCTTGAAGCAACTTCAAGCAGTTGCATTACCATATTGGTGATCCTTGCGTATGCTCTATAAGCACAAGACACAAATACAGATGTGTCTGATGTTCACTAAACTTTGTATCACTCAACCATTGCAAAGTACTTATTCTCCATGCGATTTTAAAGATACTGGTCGGCTCAATGTCAAATATATATAATTCTGGGCACACAAAATTGTGGCCTAGAAATGACAAAGCTAACATTGGCTCTAAAGAGGGCTTTTCACATCTTTTGCAAGTTCCATGGCCACCATAATTTCTCCTACACGTTTGGAAGGGGATGGAGTGGGGCTATTGAGTTGACTGCAAACTGCAACCTCACCACTAGATGCCACTAAATCCTAAACACTGGTCCTTTAAGTTTCATATAGAAATACACAATTTGGGTCAGCCGTATGTGGAGGCAATTTCATGATACTGGATGAAACAAGTTAATCATTTTGGAGAAAGACAAAATAACCCTGTCCGACACAATTACCTCATTTTTAGGGATAGAATATCCATCTGAGAACATTAACTAAATAGATGTACTCAGGTTTTTTTCCAGCCTTGCAATTTCCCTCTATGTAATTGAATGAGCAGATAATGACGGCTGTCTGACTGCTCACAAAGAAACATGGGGATGTCAATTATAAGCCCTTTACCTCCACTTCACCGGTGTGAATGAGTGTCTGTGCACTCTAGTGTCATTGTGTGTGTACATGTCATTGCACGTGTATATACAAGAAAAGTGTGTGTTTGTGTCCGTGTGTCTGTGTGGGTATAGCTCCTTGATGCAGTGATCAATGTTTCTCTGAGGCCTGGTTCAATAAACCATTAGATTTCCCCCTAAAGACATCCTGCCAACAAAACTTCATTAGATACACACACACACACACACACACACACACACACACATATACAAAGAAAAACAAAATATACCACGTACACCCCCTTCTTTCACTAATTGTCCTGTGTTTACAGGCAGTAGCCATCAGGACTGAATGAGATCATGGGTTAGTTTGTTTGCTTATGCTTGTTAGAATCTACAGCAGTACCGTTTGATTTGACCTGAAAGGGCTGACTCTGTCCTTCTTGAAGACCAGAACAAATCAGCTCCATCACACTTGATCAAACAGAATGGTACAAGATGTAATGTTTAAAGACAGTGCAAAAACAGACAAGCTTTTCACTACATTGATTGACTGTAGATGATAGTCATATGAAAGTAATGCTTTGGGGTTTTGTCAATTAGGATTTTTGATTAGCTTATCATTGGGAAATACAGGTGACCCTTCGTGTTAAGCACTGTGGTTATTTTGTTCACTGCAGTTTAACAAACTGTGTATGTTTGAAATACATTTTTTTCAAATCATGGCTGCAGTATCACATGAAAGATCAGTCCTATCAAGGTACAGCTAATACCAATTTTCTCATGCACAAAGGTAAGCTTGTTTATATTTTCAAATGTCAGTATACCATTAAGCTCTGACATGCCATTAGTCCTTAAATCAAGGGGTTGTGCTGATTTAAGTTAGGGTCTTGATCTGCCTTCCTCTCTCTCTAACTGACCCTTCTATTCTCTGTCTTACACATCTATCTCCCCCTCCCACCTCTTCCCCTCTCTTCTTCTCTTATCTCTTCTCACAGCTACCCCTCTCCTTACTATTAATTAAAACTGTGTGTGTGTGTGTGTTTGTGTGTGTGTATGTGGGCACGCTTATGTGTGCACATCAGGCTTCAGTATTAATTAAAGGTGTGAATGCTAATTGTTCAGATCAATAACGGGTCGTTAGGCCTCAGGGACTGACAGCCAATGGGAAATCGTTATGTGTCTGACATCACTGTCACTCTGCTAAAGCCGCACTGCACTATGATACATGCACACACTCACACATGCCTGCACTTACACACACACATAGATTTGCACTTACACTACAGGAAAGATAGGTTCACCTCAAAGGTTATGAGAGAGACAGAGAGAAAGTTTAGAAGATGAGGAGGTTAGCAGGACACAACTGGCGCAATAGATAGAAACCTACAGTATGTCCCTAAAACTAAATCAATATCCATTAAGGAAAGCAAGAGACAAAGTGAGAGAGAGGAAGTGAGCAAGATCAAGAGAAAGGGAGAGGGATAGAAAGGTTTTCAAAAAAAAGAATCAGATGCTATACTGTAGCTGTCATTGAACAGAACTGGGTAAATGAGTGTGTCCTCTCAAAAGACCTTTATGTGCTGATCAATACCAGAGCACTCTTTCTCTACCCTACCACATATACACACTTTAGCCCCTGTATTTCAGTCTCTCCCTTCCCTTTAGTCACAGGATTCTAACTATCAATCATTGTCAGTATGAAATTTTGGTCAACAAAATAACTAAGGTGTACTTCAACGAGAAGAGAAGAGAAGAGAAGAGAAGAGAAGAGAAGAGAAGAGAAGAGAAGAGAAGAGAAGAGAAGAGAAGAGAAGAGAAGAGAAGAGAAGAGAAGAGAAGAGAAGAGAAGAGAAGAGAAGAGTTGTAAGACTGTGAACTTCCAACCAACCACTTATTCACAATTTCAGAATTTCTCTTTGTGTGACACAGGTGCAGTGTAAAAATAGCTAAACTAAACATATCCATTGTTGCAAATCAGTTCCTGAGTATTATTGGATACTCAGTGAATGGAGAGAATACTGTAAAAGAGCTGTCTTGATTTTTACCAGCTGGTCCATTTTTCTGTTTAATGTACTTTTGTACAGACAATGTCAGGTCATAATGTCCTTACTGTATGTACACAAGACGTATTAAAATGTACTGGCAGATTTCCATGGGATTTAATGATCACATTTTTTCTGACTTTTTTCTACATTGGCCCTCTCTCACACAAGATATCTCACCAAGAAACTCACACTGCACATCAGCATGGTTATTTACATCTTAATGACCCCATGGCCTTCCCTCCGGCTCAATCTAAATGAGACAGTTTGAAGTGCCCCTACTGTTAGGGTTGTTGATCCTTCCATCTGACATTTTGTATTAAGGGTGTAATGTATATTGCTGTCTGTAGGGGTTAGTAGAGATGCTTTTAGTCACTTTCCTATATCTCTAATACCTTCAGACAGATCTATCGTTTGCCCTTAGTCAAACTGAAACCAACTGAACAGATATCAGTGGAGGGCTCTGCATGGTGGTGGTGTATGAAACATTTACCGATACCCATGTACAGATCATTGGCTGTCATTGTTAATATGTGTGTGTGTGTGTGTGTGTGTGTGTGTGTGTGTGTGTGTGTGTGTCTTCAATACAAAATAGAAATACATTAAAAAAACAAAAACAAAACATAGACTGAGTTCATCCATGAGTGTGTGAGTATGAGAGTCTTCACTCTGCTGATCAAATCAGTGTGTGTGTGTGTTGCTTAGTTGCACAGTTCAGGTGAGCTAGCTAGCTAGCTTTGTGGGTGTGTGTGCCAGCATGTGGGTGATATCTAATAGCTGTGGTTACTGTAGCATGACTTATTAAATCTAACATCAAGAAACCCCCTAGAAAGCTGACTGACAGATACCCACTCACATACAAACACACACACACACACACACACACACACACACACGCACACACACACACACACACACACACACAAATGTATAGCGACCAAGCCCACCTTAACTGCAAAACTAACCAACCAACACAGACATGGTTGAATAATCATTATACATATAAGGCGGTGATTATATAGTGTCTGAAAACCAAATTGAATTTAAACTAAGGAGCAGAATTGTTGCATTACCTGCCAACAAAATTACAATAAGAAATAAATGCAGGGCAGGGTATTGGTACTCAGTACCTTGATGGTACATGCCAAAATAACCCAGTACCAAGTAGTACTGAAACATCTCCTGTCAAACGATACCTGCATTCCATCTTTTTGTACCCAGATCTAGAAAAAAAAAAATGTATGGTTTTGCTCACAGCCAATCACTGCAAATGTTTTTCAATTTGATATGAATTTGATTGGCCTAATACCACAGCAGCTACAACCCATACAGTCTGTGGTGATAACATTTCATTTTCTCACTAATGCAACTCTCCATTATGAGTGCTAAGGAAAGTCAAAACCTAAATTAACAGGGTCCACCTTGCAGAAAAAATTAAGTACTGAGGTTCAACAGTGAGTGGAGATAGGGATCCAAGAACAATATCCTTTGACTTTGTGAGACAAGCTGCTGTAGCTGTTATGGTTGAATGCTTCCCATACCTCACATGCATCTTGATCCAAAAGCTGATCAATGGGAGGTTTAAAAGCAGCTTTCAAAACTATCCTTGTGGAAATTATATCAAATGTACAACATGGTGGCACCCTTTATAGTGAAGTACACTTGAAGACATAAGCAGCTGGCCTCAGCCCTGTTTCAGTTCTTTCAACTCGTTTGCATCCTGTCCCTTTTAATCTTTTCTTCTTCTTTCATCTTGCTCCTCGTCCTCATCTCCTTCACTGCCACCAGTCTTTGTACTATTAGTGCAGTGCAGCCTAGCATCAACCACAACTCAACATGTGTTCCCCCAGCACCACACTACCACATTTCAGTTAGTAACAGGGCACCGCGACTATGTTGTTAGTGTTTGTGTATTTGGGGGTGCACAGTCGCTGGGGAATTAATTTGTAAAGAAGTTGTCCTTTTCATCACAGGAAAAAACTGCAACTATGTTATGACAGACATAGACATCACAAGGCATAACTCAGTCTCCTATATCCACTACAAAGTAAAGGAGTTATTTTGATGAAATGCACTCGATTTTCCAAAATCTGATGTTAAGATACTATTATATATTATATATTGTATATTATAATATACTATTACACTATACTATATTTCCCCAAAGATTAAAATATGGGAATTGCAGATGTCTTCTATACATTTCCCCCCCCCCTTAGTTTTACATTGATATCAAAACAGCAATGGCTTCCACATAAAGTTCAAATTCAGACTCTCTGATAGCATTAAAACTAATAGAAAACATTTGAAAAATAATCTATGTTTTTAGAAGTAAGTGAGGGACTGAGATATTAAAAGTAGTGGCAAAGAGAAATAACAAAATCTGCTGATAGAAAGCAAATCACAGGAGCTGGAGAATACAGCACTGATAGTCATTTTAACAATTAATTAGATGATTAAATATTGAGAGTAAAACCTCATGGAATGCCCTTAAATAATGAAATCTGCTGATGAGAAGCAGCTTGAGGAGGTTAGAGACCATTCTGTCGATGCTCATTATCACATTTTATGGGATGGTGATACATTTGGTGAAAATCCTCTTTGATTGGCTGACAGTCTTGAGGGATATGTTTTGTCTGACTGCTGCCTCGGACTGTTGCCTGATTCATGGCATCAGAAACTGCCATGTCAGCATGCTCATTTGCTGGTTATGCTAATCAGGTGACATTCCTTCCTGCTTGGCAGGCGGTGCTGATTGGATGGGCTGAGGTGGTGACCCTGGAGCGAGGCCATTTGATTGGTTGGCTCATATAAAGCTGAATAATGGACTGACATTGGCCAAGAGGCTGTACTACTATCAACAAACACTCACATACACACTTCCACACACACACACACACACACACACACACACACACACACACACACAGATAATGACTATGTACCAAGATAGCCTATATTTTTAGTCAGGTAGCCAGTGGTTCTCTGACAGACCTGAATATCAAATCAATATGATTTGATGTAATTTCTATCCTGTCTCAGCACAGAGGGGTCTGGCAGTTATTCACTATAATTCCATCATAAAGGTATTTAATATCATTCAATATTAGGTCAATATATCATTTCTTGCACTTCCTCTAGTGTCAAACGTATATCTTACCAATCTAGACACTGAAAGACCTTACTCTACACTTTACTTACATTATCCAGGTACCAGACTGATGACAATTTTGGACACTCTAAGACAGCTATCCTTTCAAGGCACTTAAACATTTGGCAGCTTATTAATAGAAATCCATCATCAAATGAGTGCGTTGTGTCCAGGTAACACATTAATTTGTCATTTGCTGGACTTTTGTGATGTGAGGCATCAACAGTATCCTGCCAAGCCTGATACTAAGACGTTTGACAGCCATTTACTGTAATTACATTATGCAGGCATCAAATTGATACATTGTGTGGACAGTCAGTGAAGGCCTAACACTGAGAGCTTTGGCAGCTATTTTTCGTATCATACCATTATAAAATTATGTACAATGATCTGGATAACAAGCTAATGTCATTTGCTCTTGACAAAGGCGAGATGATACTCTTTTGGAGTTCAACTTCTTCCTGAATTTCACTGCAAACCTCACACATTGTTGGTTGCTTTATGTATTAGAGGGTTTATATGGGCATTCTTTGGTATCACGCATTTATCTTGCCCATCAAGACAATGATGTATTCAATACAGTGCAAGTTTTAAGTATTTGATAATCTCCATACTTGCAACAAAAATGGTAGTCATTTTTCCTTGACATTGGGACTAGGGATGGCTCGATACAACTTTTTCATGTCCGATACCGATACTGCAACTTGGAGCATGTAACCTCTGTGGTTGAACTGTATGTAAAACAAGCAACACTAAATGCAACAAGGAGACATTATGCCTATATGGGTTCCCAATCCGACCATTTTTATTATATTATTTTATCATTATTAACCACAATTACCACAATTATGAAATGCTAAGTTTATACAGTCTGTGACTGTGACCCTAACAAAAGTAATATTTTACAAATCTGCATTATATAAACGAAAAACGAAATTCGTTAAAGCAAGTCATTTGGCGACTTCTAAGTCATTCAGTTAAACTAAGTCTGTTCTATAGCTGCTCCGCTGGAGAGGCTGCGAGCGTGAATGATCACTCGAAGTGATTGAACTCTCTTATTTTTACTGGAGTAAAGAGTTGAATCAGTATGTCTTTTTTACACAAGTACAAGTACAAGTACTTTTGCCTCCTCTGCATACCACAGAGGCAACTTTTCTCTTCCTTGCATGCAAAGTAATTCCACACAGCTGACATGATAAGAGCGTTAGGCTAATTCACTGTCACTGTCACTCGCTGCAGCAGCTGCGTTTCTGTTTACTGCATGTCGGGCAAAGTTAAGTTGAGTATTTGGTCTTAGGTATCATATCGGATGGGCTATAGTTGTTTTTTCAATGTTCGATCCTGAAATTTTGAACAATATCGGACCAATCCCAAGTATCGGATCGAGCCATCCCTAATTGGGACCCTTTAAAAAGTACAGTGACACAACTCTTTTCTGTATCATTGTATTTGATGCTTCTGGGACTTGGTCCATGTACTGTCCATCTTAAACCCTAACCCAACTCAGAAATGGAAGATGAACAGGTAGAGACATGAATTTAAAAACAGCCATATTTTCTTTCAAAACTGTGTTTCATACAATATGTCCTCCACATCTATCACCATGTGTGTGCATGTGATTGTTTTGATTGATGGCTGCATTGAAGCTGACCTTGCAGCAGTTGGAACAGTGAGGAGCTGCATTCACACTGTAGATGAAGAAACACACACACACACACACACACACACACACACTTTATGTCACACACAGCTTTTAAACAGCAACTAGAACTAGAAAGCACTGAGCACATTGCATTATTACGGGGAGCTCCACCTCTTTTCATTTATAATGTCATGGTCCTTCTTCTGCTCTCTCAGTACAGATTTGTTTTTCTATCATTCTTAATTTTCCCTTTTTTCCTTTATTTTCTTCTCATTTTCCTCTTCTTCTCACTGCTTTTTGTTACTCTTAACATACTATATCCTTCTCATCCATCTTACTCCTCTCAAATTCTCACACTTGGCTGCTACATACACATGGGAATACATAGAGCACTCACACGCACACGCACTCACACACACACACACACACACACACACAGACACACACATACCATCCAGGACTGGAAAACCACTATTCTCCAGGGACAGAACTGACATATTCCTTCTCATTTTAAATGTATGAATTGCGCCACAACTGTACATGTTTCTAAGCACACACGTATACGTATGGTGTGTACTGACGGTGATAACAATGAGTAGTGAGCAGTGTACACTCTGTGGGACAAAAGAGGACAGAGAGAAATAAACACAGATACAAAGTAAGAAGAAGAAAGAAAAGCTGATAACTGTGTTAAAACTACAAGTACACACCATGATGTTGTCACTAGTATCTGTATTCCCCCACCCCCACCCCCCCCACCCCCCCTTGGCCTCTTGGCATATCACATAGTGGGAACATTTTAAATATCAACTCATATTTTGTCAGCAATACACTAACCTGGAAGAAAAAAGTAATCAAATGTTTATTCTTTGTTGATGACACTATATTGTTATCCCGAGTACCATCAATGGATAAAACAAATCTTAGTTTTTCAATAAATTAGAAAGCATCAACTAAGTGGTAGAAACTGAAAATATAGCAATATCTATATGGCAAGGCATAATAACACAACCAGACAGGAGAAGAAAATTATACTCCCATCACAAATAGGGATGGCTAGACCCAAATTGTCTCCTCTTGCTGCGTTAGTATAAAAAATGAGACAAAATATTTCAATATATTTATAAACATACTATTTATGGACAAAAAAAGAAATCTTTTTGCCAATTCTCGTAATTTCATAATTTCAGGTTTACATTAAGGTACAGCTTTGTCAACCAGCCTCTACTATCATGGTCACCTTCTCTTTCCTACGATGCCATTAACTAACCTGGATTCAGTTGTTGAATTGAGGGAGGAAGAATGGACTAAGTGACAGAAAGAGTGAGAGAAGAGAGACAGATGGATGGTAGATGATAGAAGAGTGGATATTGTCAGTCCCCTCGGGTCTCTTTGATAAAGATCAGAGCAACTGCAGCCTGAATGTCACTCACATATGCAATGCTGAAGATGCACAGCCACACACAAATACAAACACTGTCCAATATACACCACTGAAGCATGCCCACATAAGAGTGTGCACACAGGCACACCTTCACTTACCTTGACTTTAACACTCAGATCATGTTCAAGTCAAAGAGACCAGAGTCAAAATCAATCAAGTCAAGTGCTGATAAGGGATCAAGGACTGAGAGAAACAAATGGTGAAATGCTACCTTTAAATTTGTATGCAAACAGTTTTCTAACTGAGAAATAGCCCCATGAAATGCTAGTGTTCAGTCTTCAGTGGAACTTTGTCTATCAGCTGCACAATCATTCATTGGCTTCTGTTCACTGCTGTGACTTGTAAAGCTGAACTCTGCTGAAATTCAATTAAACTCCCCCTACCCAAAAAAATAACAAAAACAAAACAACAACAATTAAAAAACATTGTATTGACAAAGAGTTTGCCAACAAAGCACATCAGTGGCTCCTAACACTGTGATTTATAGAGCCAGAGGGAGCAATGACCTTCCAGGAAAAGGCCAAATTTACTATCCTGTTAATTCTGGCCCTTTTTGGTTTAGTTAACAGAGTTTTCTCCTAATTTTTAGGCTGCAAGTCAAGTCCCTTGATCACTCTCCATAAGTTCAGGCTCATGTGTTGAAACATTTTGATGGTGGTTTCTGATTTACACATAGAGTGATAACAACCACACATTTATCAGCCCTTGTCTGCCTTCTACAATGTAGTTTCCAAGTGTCATCATTCAGCCATGGCAGTATTTTAAAAAATAAATTACTTGGCACACAACGATCCTTGTACAATAAAACAAAATAAAAACCCACTAAATATCTCACATATGTTCATCCTATGTTTCTGATTTGCAATTACCTTTCATTAGATCAATTTCCTTAATCATCCATATATTAGCATTGCTTTTGTCAACATTTCATCTTGGCCTCTTACCACTTTATTGTTTTTTTCTTTTTTTTTTCGGTTCGGTTTCCATCATTTGCAGGGATCTTGTGTCAAAGTTAGTCTAGGCTTGAGAGACAGCCAATACATAGCATTTGTCCATTCAATTCAATTGTTAAATACATTCAAAAAGTTCTCAATCAATTCATTCAATTCAACTAAATATTTACTATGTATTTGTTTCTGTACTTTGCAAGTTTTGAGCTGACTGAATGAACTCCTCTCATCAATGTCTCCCTAACAATCATCTTTTTAGCATTGTGAATTTGAGGAAATCCGTGCCAAATAAGAGAACTCTAAATTTCAAAGGGTAATCTGGCAACTCTGGTAAATGCCAGATGGGTCAGATCACTTAGTGGGACACATGGCCACCAGTAATGTGGGAAAAATAATTGTGGGAAGAAAAAATAAAAGACTTGGCAGCAACGGCCCACTTGAACAGTTATTGGATCTGATTGGGGGTTACATGGTCCCAATAGTCAACAGACCGCCTATACTGTGAGGCAGATGCATGGAGTGCTACCATCATCCTCCCCCCACACCAGATCAAAATCCCTGATGCATTTTCAGGCCAGGTGAGCAGGGGTGCATTAACATCACTGGAGGCTCCTGGGCTACAGAACGTTATGAGCCACCCTGCACCCCCGCTATAGGACTTTATGAGCCCCCCACCCCTAAGTGGTTCACACACTATATTTTGCCTATAAAAACTCAATACAAGGTCATCTTTGGCTCTGTGCCATTTGTTTGTATCATTGTATGTACCAATGTATGTACCATTAACTATGTGCATTTCACTTTTGCAAATGAGCCAACATATACTCACCCACACACACAATTACATCAGCACAATACTTCACTTAGGCTAGTAATAACTGTTCCATAGGCTATGCAACAAATCAAATATATTGCAAGCAAATAACTGATTAATCTCTGTGCCATTTATTTATTTAATTTATGTAGGCCTAACATTAACTATGTGCATTTCATTTTTGCAAAAACATGCACTCACACACACATGCACGCACAATTACATCACAACAATTACAACGCCACTTGGGTGTCAACGCTTCATTATTGCTAACTATTAGGCTATGTGTCGTCTTGCCTGTCGCTTTGTGTGCCGTCTACTAAGCTGCGTGTTGGATATATATGGCGGGGGGGGGGCTCTCAGTGTTGTACCATCCCCATCACTTTTACCACCAAATGTCACTGTAGTGCAGCGTTATGTGCGTTACGGTCGAGTGCATCCATCCATGTAATGTCAGAGGTCAAGCAGTAAATATTCAAATCAAGACAGAAAGAATAGCCAATACAAATAGATAAAAGTCCCAAAAAAGAAAAAAAAAAAAAGTGAAGCGGAAAAGGTAAGAGATAAAAATAAAGACAATCTTGAGGCTGATACTGCAAAATGTTTTAAGTTGAGATGCCGCAGCCTAACAAAATTATGTCAGCATGCCTAGCTGCAGTGATAACATTAACAATCCACTGCAAAAGGAAAAGGAGGAGGACAGGACAGATGAACAGGCTGATTCCAGTGGGGAGCAGGGGCATGAAGAGGAGGCCACTGCTGAGGAAGAGCAAAAGGTGCATGACAACCTCTCAGCAGGTGAAACTGCTAGCTCATGTAGTGACAGTGTTAACAGCGGAGCTATGCCAGAGGGGATTCATCATACTGAGGACCCTGTCCCACTGGGGCAGAATTATGTTATCTGTTTTGGAAGAATATGTGGTAAGAACAAGCACCAAGGACATAGAAGATGGAAATGGGAAGAATGGGATCTGGTGAATAAGGTCCTCCATGGATATAGTTTATAGACTGATAACTACCTTACTGGACTGAGATACTAATTCCTCTAGACCCTCTCCATTATGTAAGCGCATCTTTTCAACGTTTTAAAATTTAAAATTTAAAATTGATCAAGAATAGATTACAGAGCACTACATCTCAAGAGAATCCTGAAGCATTCATGCTTATGGCTACAGAAAAAGACATTGTTATGGTTTTGGACACTGATGGAATAATTAACATGAGAAGAATGCGCTGATGAGACATCTTCTCACTGCCCAAGGTAGGACATGTTATTCAATTCTATTTGTTGCTTGATGCTGTTGTGCTTTGCTGTTTTTTGACATGACTGTTATTATGGCTTAGCTCATTAGTCACTCTGATCCTGCTCCAATAGGGTGCAGACATGCTGCTTATCACAGCCTGACAATAGCAGTGAATGAACATTTAAATAAGGTCAGTAACATGAAATCCTGACTGTTAATCCAGATGTTTGAATTGCATCAGATCAGCTGTGAGCACAATGTTGGATGATTGACTATAGAGCAGTGTTAATTACTGTCCAATTTCAGACACATTTCCAGATCATCATTAGGCTAGGCCTAAAGGAAAGCTTTTGTCCAAGATGAATATTAAGTTTTGGCTATTTTGTTTGATGATGACAGCATTGCATTTTTTTCACAGACTACATCCATGATATATTATTGTCATGTCATATTTATTTTATTTATGAAGTAACAAATTGTAGCACAAGTGCAACGAGATTTGGATTGCCCATATCAACTGTCAAATAAATAAAATCCTAAATACGCCTCTTGGGGAGCTGACATTTCCTTTAGGCATTATTCTATGAAACCCTATAAGTAGGTGCCAACTTAATATATATAGCTGTATATATGCTATAAAGGGTAGTTTGGTATTGCTTTATGCAACTCATAAGTGTGCATGATGGAGAAAAATGGGGACGGTCCAAACGGAAATTTCCAGGACCAAATTTTAGTTGTAGTCTGACCCTAAACAGATCTGAACTTCAAAGAGACAGAACTGCTATTACAGTATCAAAAACAAGTAAGTGTAGTATTAAGACTAAAAAGTGACTCCAAAAAGATACATTTAATTTTTACATGGTGAAGGTGAATGAGTAGAAAATATCACAACAATATACCATCAGGGTCTGCAGTCTCTTTTTTGTGCTGCCTTGTGATGCCCAAATCCAGAACAGGATTAAGTGTTTCGAATGTCACCAGAATGTAATATTTAAAAAAAGATCTTACTTAACCAGACTAAAAAGAAAATTGTCCGAAGCTGACCAGCCAGGAAGAATAAAATAATGGATGACAATTTTATAGATACAGAGTCCTGACCTCTAGAGTAAGTGAAGTGAAGATTTCCACTTGCCCCCTTCTCAAAAATCTAAATAATGTATATCATGATGTAGAGGAATAGGTTCAGGGAATCACTGTATGACCAGAAGGCCACTGGATTGGCTGGAAACCTCTGTTAGTAAGAAATACTTTTCATGATGTTATGGAAGCGATGGATAAATGCCCAGATGGAAATGGGTCCATCAATGCTGCTGACATCTGGCCGGTGAGAGCTCCCAGAGCGTTTAACCTGCTGCCAGCGACTTCTGTTTGTTTGCAAAAATACAATTTCAACCCAAAAAATAAAATGAAGGGTAAGGAGTGAACAGACTGAAAGGTCATCCATCCTTTTATCTCATCTCATTTAGACGGACTTTCTTTTAGACTTTCTGTACTCCTGCTTCAGTCAGAATTTATGCCCCAGTTCCTCTAGAGTACAACTGAACAACCTTCCCAAGGAATTTAGGCAATTTCTTAAAATAAAAAAAACAGAACAAACATGTTGATAAGATTTTATGTAACCTGTTTGAATTGTATTTGTGTTTGACAGACTTTGTAGAAGTATGTTGATTCTGCATTTGTTTACTACAGAAGAGGAAAACACCTTTGGTTGTTTTCCACTGAATGTGTTTTTTTTTTGCTCTTTCTATATTTTATTAGTCTTTGTTTATGCCTTCTCTTGAGGCACTATGTATGCTCTGGTTAGTGTAAATGGAAGCAAAAGAAATGTGTTACTATGATATCAGGAGAGTCGTGTGGGGCAGAAGTGAAAATAGGTTGGGAATGAGTGGAGTTAAATGAAATCACTGCTGACTTGTTGGTCACATGGTAGCATGTTCTAGGATGAAGAATAAGTTATTCGGTCCATGTTCTGAAGGAAATGATTACATATGGGAGCTGTGTGTCTATGCGTGTACAGTATGTATGTCCATGTCTGTACTTGTCTTTGTGTTTTTAGGCATGCAGATGCCTCTGGACTCATGGACTTGTCAATTTACTGTATATTGTATGAAAGTAGATCATGTACTTTCATGCTTTGAGGCTAACATATACCGATGTTATTTTATATGATGTGTCTATTTGTGTAGCACAAGCAAGTGTTTGAATTCCCACAGACTTCAATGTGGGAATTTCTGGCCTACATTAATATCAGAAAATGTGGCTGTTAGATGCCTGTTAGATGTCTACACTATGCTATTTCTACAATACACACTGATGTACATGTGGTCAAACCAAGCTCCAACATTTTCTTATCACATCAAAACTACTGACCTGAATGAAGGAAACATTTACATGGCTGTGACATGTCATATAAAAATTAGCAAAAACAAATGGTGGAGCAGAGGAAGACGGAATGACGAAAGAGAGTGCAGAAGTGTGTGTGTGTGTGTGTGTGTGTGTGTTCAAGTGCTGTGATAATCTGTGATTCAATGTAATGACCTCTGAAGTGATGGAAACATGACACTGTGCGTGTGTGTGTGTGTGTGTGCGCACGCGCACGTGTGTGTCTAAGTGCTTTGATAATCTGTGATTCTGTCTCATCAGCACAAATCAAACTGCCTTTGACATCACACTAAATAATAAATCACTCTTTTCCCTCTGTCTCACTCTCACACACATACACACACACACACATGCACATATACACACTATATGGTATGTGTCAGTGTTATGAATTAGTTATGACCTGACAGTCTTCAGAGGAAGTGGAAGAAATGTTCATGGAGTCCAACAATCACATCAAAGTGTATCCCACCAAACAGACAGGCTGAAAAGGATGCAGCAGCTCTCTTGTACCTTTGCCCTACCAATTGCGAAACCCCTCCCTATAGTGCGATCACCTCTGCTTAACTTTTTTCATGGACTTCTGTTTTATAATGTGTATATAATGCTTACCTCTGTACCACTTTTTCACTTAGATTCTATGATTATCCATCCATCTGTCCATATATACCCATTCATCCATCTTCATATCCCTGTCCAAGGGGCCAATGCAGCAACCTGCACAAGGTTATCCAGACATCCCTCCTTGCTATCCTCATCTTATAGCTCCTCCTGGGCTTCAGAGGAGAGTATCCTGAGGCATTCCCAGGCCAGGTGGGTTATGAAAGCCCCCCAGCACCTTCTGGCTCTGGCCCAGGGTATCCTCCTAGTTTGACATGTTTAGAATGCATCCACAGATGGAGGTCCAGGAAGCATACTAATCAGATTGCCAAATGACCTCAATTGATAGAACTGACATCAAGGTGTGTCCGACTCTGGACCTTTTACTTTTATTGTGAGCATATTTTGATATGCAAAATAGATAGGCAGAGCTGATGGCTCTGTCAACAAACATGGTACATCAGCTCTGAATCTTATTTTGCTTTACCAGGGAACTTGTCATATCCTGTTGTAGCTCGTGTTTTTTTGAAGTTATTCTCCCTTTGTGTATTTTGTTAGTTTTACTTCCTGTGTCATGTTTAGTTATTAGGCAAGGCAAGGCAGTTTTATTTATATAGCACATTTCATACACAATGGCAACTCAATGTGCTTTACATAAAACAGACATTTAACAGTAATCCCCCCCCCCCCACACACACACACACACACACACACACACACACACACTATTAATAAAAACAAAGTACAGAAAAATAGAAACGAGAGAAAAATAAAATACTAGAATAGAGCATTAAATATAAGATTGCAGCATAAAATAATGATTTGCTTTAAAATCATTAAAAGGACATAGAGTTAAAATGTAAAGTGCTTTAAAAGAACTCAATCATAACCACAGGAGAAGAGAAGTGTTTTTAATCTGGATTTAAAAATGTTCACAGTTGGGGCTGATTTCAGTTCTGCTGGTAAAAGCTGCTTCACCATGTTTAGTTTGAACTCTGGGCTCAACTATCTGACCTGAGTCAGTAGATCTCAGAGCTCTACTGGGTTTATATTCTACTAACATGTCATCATGTATTCTGGACCTAAACCATTCAGTGATTTGTAGACCAGTAGCAGAACTTAGAATCTATTCTATAGCTGACTGGGAGCCAGTGTAAAGACTTTAGAACTGGAGTAATGTGCTCTGATCTCATTGTTGATTATCCCGTGTCTATATAGGTTTTGGTTTTTAGTTCAGTCTTTGTAGTTTTGGCAGTGTTCATTTGGCCTGTGTTTTTCTGTTGAGTTGTTTTTTCCTGGTTTGGCCAATAAAGTGCCCGTTTCCCGAGACTGTCTGCCTTTTTGGGTCCATCTGCGCTGCTCACCGTGACAGAGCTGCTCATCTTTTGCCAGGTTTGCTTGAGATAGCAGAAAGAGGCAGAATTAGATGATCTTTCAACTTGCTGGATAAAAAGAATCGTGGCCAAACAGCATACCTTGCAATTAACACCACATGACTAGATGTGGTTTGCCAGATCTGAGAGCATTCTGACTGCCTTCTGCATGCATTTAAACATCCAGGTGAGATATCTCCAAAGACCCAAATTGCATTCATAACTCAGCCACAGACATCCAGTGGCCATCAGTGTCTTTGGGGCATGTGCCCAGTCCTGCAACTGTGGTTGAGGGATACAGAGTACTCTAATGAAATTAAGGATAGGAACATCCTAATGTCAAATTTGTAACATGCAAAGCCAGGTGCACAGGTTAATGGTGCATAATGCAAAATATACATGCAGACATTATTTTTAAATCTCCTGAAAAATGCTAGTATAGTCGTACATCGAACTGGACTCAATTCAAAAACATCACAATCAGCTAAATAAAAATATCATTGTAATAAAACAATCAGAAATTAAAACAAAACCTGCAACACAAAACACCTCCAACTGTTGAACCACTGCTTACACCAGAGACAAGCATTCAAAATGCATGGCATCAATAATGCACTTTAAGTTTAAGTAATTAAGGAGGGTGAATCATTATCATGATTATTAAATGACTAACTGTGCAACTCTACCATTGTAGTCACTTTACTTTTAACAATTTTTTTATAATTACTATCTGCATCTATACCAAAAGCAAGTAGTTATGTCTATGAACTTTGGTTTTGTTTTGTCTTGTATTTTTCTTCTCTCTATTCTAGAAATGTATTGTTGACAATGCTAAAATAATACCTGCAAAAATATAAAATCTGAAATGGCTCCAGTAACAGATTAGGTAGAGGGATTACATGGACAAAGGATGACTTGCCAAATATTGTCCAAATCTGGGTGGATCATTCCTTCTGAGTAAATCTCCACTTTGCTGTATAAATTTACAGCCTAGCTGTATGTTGTGGACACTAAGAGATGTTGAATATGGAAAGGTAGACACATCATCAGCATAATGTTGCATTTTTGCAAATGTCAAGTGTGGTCTGCCTCTATGTCTCACCAACTCCCCCTCACACACACACACATGCAGAGTAAGTCAAACAGCTGAATGTATCAACAGCAGGGGCTCTTCAGATAAGTCCCCTGGACGCTCTTACTGAGAGCAAATTCTATCCATGTCACACACACACACATAAATGTACACACACACATAAAGGCGCACAATCACACAGATGAACATGGGCCAAGTAACAACGAGAAACTTGTGCCAATGAATGAATCTGGGACAACTGCTTGGAAACACAAGTAGCACAAATACACACACACACACACTCAGTACACAGCATGTGTGGAGATTTATACCAAGGCACTTTGCAATCAGTGATATTGTCATTATGTGGCGCACCAGACACACATATCAACAAGATGAACACCCACCAACCCACATACAAACAAGCACTGCAGATGCCCATAGAAGGAAGCAAAGGGACGCATAGAAAGGCAGTTAAGCAGTGTGTAATTTTCAGCTGCAACCAGCTGTGACCAGACACTGCATGTGTGTGTGTGTGTGTGTGTGTGTGTGTGTGTCTGTGTGTATCTGTGTGTGAAATGTAAATACCAATTGCCAAAACCCTGAAAACAAAGTAGACCAATGGAAATTCAGCCATAATTCATTGTATTCATTTTTACCTGTTCTTTTTAGAAATTACAAAGTTTTTGACATATGAGAGGGGCATGAGCCATACCATCAATTATGTTGTGGTTACCAGTACTAACCAGTTCTCTGCCATGGGAATCTCAACATTTTCATTCTTACCACAAATTACACTTTCCTAATTACTTAACTAAGTAATTACTTAACTAAGTAATTAGGGAAACAAGACTGTATTGTCAGCATGAAAACATGAACAGCTTTTACATGACACCATTTCTTTAGAGGGAGTATTACCCACTGTGAACAATATATATATATGTGTCGGTTTTTTTTAAATTCACTTTTGAAACCATGTTTTGTCATTTTAGTTTCTTGAAAACCTATGACCAGTATTAAAGTCTAAATGGAACAGCATTTCGAGAGTATCCAATATTAGTGCTGTGACGTATTTCTGAGAGAAACAGGATAAACAGTTGGGATATAACGATGGAAGCTTGCATGTCATAATGATTCTTGGCTCTGTGCCATTAAAAGTTAAAGACTGATTGATGGGTGAATGTTATCATAGTAAACGTCATAATTTGTTTTACAGGAAGAAAACAAGATTGAATTTAGATATAAGAATGCTAAAACAAATTATTTAAATTTTTGTTTAGCTTATATTGTTAAATTGGTGCACATAATCATCTTACTGGGATAAAAAGGCATTTTTCATCTCGACTTTAATAACACAGCAAGACACAGAATGACTGACTACTTTTTGACCATATCTCACACACTACTATATATCTGTACCTGTGCATGTTTAATTATGTTGATGTGTAATTATATGATTATAATATATATGGATATAATTGATATTGGACCTCTGCGTGATGACTGCATTTTACAAAACTGTAAGTGCATAATGTATTGACTAAATTAACATCTAACACTATGTCCTTTTCAATGACATATGGATTATGTATATACAGAAGACAGTACCGTCATCTCGTCTGCAGTCTCAAATATATGTTCAGTGAATAGCAACCATCTACATAATTGTTTACTTATTTGTTTTTGCTGGTTTGCTCAGTGTTGTGCGTGCGCCTCCGGTAGACAATTATTCTCTTCTATTTTATGCTCCGGAACTAACTGCCTCATTGAGGACATCAAAGTTTTTCTAATCTAAATCTAATCTGAAATCTTTAATGCACACAGGACATGGTGCTGATACATCGTGAGTTCTAAATTTAACCATCACTTTAACCGTTTATGTCTCATCTTTCCTCTGCGAGAACACAACCATTGTCAAATTACTCAGGGCCTATTGGCAAAGGGCAAAAAGGAGTCTTGAGCTACCCGTGGAACCGGCCAAGTCCCCTCTGGAAACAACATTTTTCTTTATTGAATAAAATAAAGCTTTTGAATAGAAAATTGAACATACTAATTTACATTAACTAATAATGCAAAAATGATGTCATGTCTTAAATGTTTAATAAAACCCCATGTCTTGCAGATAAATAGTTTGGTTGCATTAGCTGAAGTTACATGATGTGAACTTTGGTGCCTAACACATTAGCTTTGGGAATGCTAACATGGATCAGACTGCTATGAACCACAAAATCTGATGGACTGGTGTCCTGTGCACAAAATACAATGTTTCTGTTCCTGCACATTTATAATACAGTCCCCCAAAATGAATTGAATTTAACAGAAAACATCAAGTCTACATCCATAAGCAACATATAACCTTACGTTTTAAAGGTTTTGTATGAAATATTTTGTGTCCTCTAAATATAATATGCCTAGCAAATGCAAGTAGGGGTTTTAGGTAAGTAAGGTAAAGGGGTTTCCTTCATTTGAAACCTAGGTGCATACCAAGGCTGAGTTGTTTTATTGTCTGGGTGTCCTTCTTACTTAGGCACATGGCTCTTAACTATATTCCTATGTGAGCTATATAATTTTACCAAAGCTTTAGTAAGTACTGTAACAGAGTCCAGTAAATGTGGTATCACTGTAATGACAAATAGTGCCACACGGTGGTATCGTTCTTTGTTGTGATGTACTAGAGTTGAGAGTTGTGCACACTGTGCCACTATATGTCTCCAACCAACATCCACAAGAGAGACTTCTCATCAGTAATGAGTTGGTGCAGGTTACACTGTCTATGTTCTACAACTCGTGATTATTGAAAAGTACTGTGTAGACTTGGCATAGTATGCTCCTGCTAACTGGCTACATGCTGCTAGCGCTCTCCACTTACAACAGCCCCATGTTACAGTGCCAAGAGTGTTTCTACATTGTTCATATTGTTGAACTATAGAGATCAGCACTGACACACAACCTATACATTCACAAATAAAACACAAAAACGACCACATACAGACACATTCTGACCTTCATAGTTGAGTTTGAAGCCATGTGCAGAGACGGCAAAGTCACTGGTCAACCTCAAAGAGAAGACATTTCCCGTACTGGTGACAGGGGGAGGAACTTGGAAGCCTGTTAACCTGTAGAAACACAGAAAAAGACATAACATGTTCACATTCAGAAAAAACTGCACCAACTACAAAACAGAGCCTTGCAGCATTTAAACTTAAAGCAACAAAGAAATTGGCATTTTGATGAACTGATACCAAAATACACATTAATCAATACAAGACAGATGTGCTGAGATGAGCTCAGAAGATATTTATTTGTTCATTTCATTTCATTTTACTTATTGGTAAGTCAACTAAAAGTCTGCCACACATTTAATATCCAGTAATGTAAATTATGTACTGGATATATTGTTAACTTTCGTGATCTTTAGTATTTTAGTTTTTGCGACACAAAAAAAAATCACACAATACAATTAAACATAAACTTTTATTACAATGCCTCTTTTATTTTAAGTTTTTTTGTGCTGTACAAGAAACTTCTCATGAACTGTAACAGCTGCTCATTACGTGAGCTGCACATATTGGCTTCCAGGAAGTGATCATCTTCTCAAACTTTGCCTGTTTGATTACACCCCTATCCCTGCTGTTTGCTCCTTCAAGTGCCACTGCCTGACATGGAGCCTCTGAGGCAGAACACAAACAACTCTCCATTATCTGAAAATATAAAGAGGAGCTGCAGTAAAACCGTCTACTGGCTTTTAAGTAAATCAAGCCACAAGATTAAAGTGTACCGACAGAAAAGTGAGCCCTGGTCAGAGAACCAGTAATACAAAAATAGACTGGTACACAGATAGGTAAAAAAAAACAAAAAAATGGAGTCAAGTAGAAAGGTAAGACTGCCTTTATCTGTACTCCATACTTTTGAGTTTGTCCTCCAAAAATAGGCCTACACACAACTACCCAGGTGTGCCTTCAGCTTTTAGATACCTTGAAATAAATGAGGAAGAGGAGAGAAGGAGGGATGTAAGGCCAGCTTTTTTTTTCCAGATATGGAAAAAAGCAAACCCTCCTGCTACCACTGCAACACATTTTTTTCTTGTCCTGCAGCTACAATCTTTTTAATTTGGCCGCTCCTTCCTTCTGTCTTTCTCTCTTGTCCTCTTTCTTTCCTCCTTTTATCTCTTTCTCTTCCCTCAATTCATTCATACCACCCTTTCCTCCAGCATTAAGTAACTTTTTCTTTGTCTTCCCTCTTTACCTCCAGACACTTTCACATACTTCCTCTTCCCTCTTTCTGTCTTCCTCTCTTCTCTCAGTGGCTTTTATTCACCAATGGCTCTCTTTTTCTACCCACCTTTCCCTTCCCTTGGCATCCATACAGCCATTTTTTTTACTTTACCTTTTCCCACTTCGTTCTTTCACCCTTTTTCCTTTCATTTCTCTACCTCACCTTACCTTACTACTTATGTTCACTTTAATTTGTTCTTACCCTTCACCTACCTTCACCCCCTTCCCTCATTCACTTAATTCAATTTTCTTGGTCACCTTAACCATCACCCTACCACTAACCCTAACCCTAACCTTAACCCCAACCCCAATCCTAACCCATTGTGCTTTCTGCCTTATCTTTTCATAACACAAAGCAGACAACATGTCAGACAATACTTGACATAGAAGACCAATTAAGTGTTCTCCTTGCAAATGTTTACCTGTGATTGAGGAAAGAGAATGTCTGTCTGTGATCTTCACCTTTCACAAACAAATTGAGATTTTAGCATAATATACAACTCCAGTTTGTGTTTTTGAAATATTTCAAAAACATTCATACAATGCAGTGGCTCATACTTTAATTTAGTACTCTCTTGCCCCATCTCTCTTCTCAATCTGTCTTCTCATCTTTCTTCCTGTCTTCACGTTTTAATTTATAACGCTTTCAATCAGTAAAAACAACCAAAGTTCATCTAAGAACCTGTCCTCCATCAGCCCTATTTCTATTCTTCCTCTCAACCCCTCTTTCATCTTCTTCTTCTCCTCCTTCTTCCTTGCTTTTATCCTCCATTATGAACCTGCTTTATCACCTCTCCTCACATCTTTTCATCTCTCCATCCCCTTCTCTATTTCTTTCACGCTCACACCCCCTTTCATATTGTGTTTATTCTGTGCCTTCTCTTAACCTTTCATATCTCTCTATTCTGTGTCTACTCTCTTTTATGTTATCTCTCATCCAGCCCTTCTCTTGTTTTTCTCCAGTTGTTACCTTGAATTTGTTCCCTTCCTGTACATGCACTTTCCTCTAATCACCCCGTCTGTACACCTTTCCATTAATTTAAATTGTGCTTCAACTCCTTCGTGCATGCTTCTATCTCTGCCATCTATTGCTTTCCTTTGTTTTCAGTTCCCCCCATCTTTTTTTCCCTTACATCTCGATTCTCATTTTTCAACTGACTTACTACCTTTTTCTGTTCCTTCATTCTCTCTCATCCACTCCAAAGCACAAATGGTGGCCACTTCCTTAAAAAACCCCAACCACTTCTTTAATCTCTCTAATCTATACGTTATCTGTATTTCTCTGTTGGTTCTGCTGTCATCCTATTCTTGGACAATCTCTCTCTCTCCCTCGTCCTCTCAATTCTTTACATTTCTATCACCTACCTAATTGCTTTTCTATGTATTATTTGACAAACCTGTCTTGACCTTTTTTTCATTTTTTGTTTGTCTTTGCAATGTTTCCAGTATTAAGGTCGACATGGAAGAAGAGCATGAGCAACTCTATATTCCTCGTTAATAAGATTCTCCTCTTTCTAACAATATTCATCTTGCTTCAACCCCTTTTCCAGAGTGTTTGGTGTCATAGTTATACTTATGGGCATCAACATTGTAAAAGTACTGTAAGTTGGTCACACACACACACACACACACACACACACACACACACACACACACACACACACACACACACACACACACACACACACACACACACACACACACACACACACACACATATATATTTGTATTTTGAGCTTGCATCTGTGCTTAAAAGCATATTCATAAAAATAAAAATATGTGCTATTTTTCAAATTGTTCTTGGTGGCATGTTCTTCCATTATGTGGCACATTTCAGTTTGTCAATAACTGACAATTTGTATAAGTCCAAATGAAACCAAAGAAAATGAAACAGTGTATGCATTTATTCAATTATAAGGAGCTTCTTGATAAAAAAAATGCAAATATCATCTTATTTAAATAAACTTCCAACTGTTCTATTCTCTCATGATTCCTCTCTGATATCTTATTTGTAATGCATCACTCCTGCAGCAACAAACTTTCAATGCATATGCAAACACACCCACACACACATCAAATATACTCTATTTTTTGTGCATCAATTTATCTCTGAATGAACTTGTTTTGCTATTTATGAGGTAAAACCAAAGTTATTTTATAGAAAGTGACAGAAAGATGAAACAAAGGGTTCCTGACATTCAAGGACTATTGTGTGTGTGCTTGTGTATGTATGTATGTATGTATGTATGTGTTTGTAGTGTATAGAGTGAAATCACATTAGCAAGTGAGTGAAGAACTAGCTAATATCAGCAGAGTGCTTTCTCTCTCTGTCAGACACACACACAAACACACACACACACACACACACACACACACACACACACACACACACACACACACACACACACACACACACACACACACACACACACACACACACACACACACACACACAAAGACACATTATTTTCTTTATTTTCTCCGAAAAAAGCAACCATGAAGTCTGGCTAATGCGATTGTCAGACCCCTTCTCTCTGTTTCTCTTTTTCTTTCGCTCGCTCCCTCCCTCCCTTGTATCTGATGGTGTCTTTATTGCCAACAGGGAAAATAGATTTTTCATATTATTACTGCCATGAAAGACAAAGGGACAGGGTTGAAGAGATAAACTGCAAAAACAAAAGAAAGAGGGATGGACAGAATTAAACAAGAAGTACACAGTTGAAGTTTAATGTTGTGATGAAAAATAATTTTTCACATCAAATGGTATCTGATGTGAACTGTATCGTTTAAGCACATAAATGAGTCATTCAATATGGACCTTAAGTCATGAATTCACATATGTTTGGGATAGATATTCATGAGAATAGTGCGAGTAGTGAGTCCCCTCCAGGACCTAAAATTCACCACAATACAATACACAACAACAAAAAACACTTGAACTGCATCCTGGCTATCCAAGCATCCATTAATTCTAGAAACAGTTTTATTCACTGTAAAAAATAAGACAGAATGTCCTCACACCCCCACAGAGATCTCATTAGTTTATTGAGCCAAATTATGTACTTGCTAAATGGAAAATAGAATATGGATGGAAACTTCCATATTTCCAGAAGTAACAGTAAGACCTCAGTATTGAGGTCTGTACCTTAAAGGCTGTTTGTTTTCCCTCAGTTAGTGTCAGTATGTGCTGCTACCAGTCCCTAACCACCAAAGTAGCAGTGCTGAGAGACCACTGGGCGTGTTTGTCTGTGAGCTAGAGAAAGTGTCTACATTTGTGGTTGTGTGCGTGAGTGTGTATGTGTGTTTTATTGAGTTGATACTGACCCAAAGCCTGACCCCACAGACCAAAATGTTCTGAACTACTTCTATTCACAGGCTCTCTCCATATTTCTCTATCCATCTTTTCCTTTCATTCCCTCTATCCATTCCCACTCTTCCTTCCTGATTCTTTCCACTGGGAAGGTGTCAATGTCCCGGCCATTTACATTCTCTTCACTCTTCTTTCTTTGCCGTGAGGCAGAATATATACATCAATAAATCTCCTCTGCCTCCTCTCCTACTCATTTTCTCTGCCTGTCTTCCCACTCAGAGCAGCATGAATACGTGTACATTATATATCCTGTATTTGGATTAAGATACCAATTTGTGTCATGTGAAAGCAGGGGTATGAAGGGTATGTAGGGTTAATATAATCATGAATCATAATGCAAGCTGTCTTGAAGATTGAAGAGGAATTGAGCAACAAATAAACGAGACAAAATATACATTTTATTTTAAGTGTTTTTTTTCATGTGTGTACCTTACTATTCCTCTTCTTTTGCAATAATTTCGATATTGTTTTCAGTAAAATTGGATGTCAATACTTTCAAAAAAGTTGGAGATAACTGCTTTTGGATATTTATCACTTTTAGTTTAGTTAGTCATAATTACAATATCATCTGATATTTCAGTTGTTTATTTTTATGAAGACTTTAAATCCTCAAACAAATGACTGTCATGACAGACTAGAAAATATCTGTATGCAGATGATACTCCGCTACATATTAATGTTATAAGTGTTTAGCTAAATAACAAATTTAGCTAGAATTAGTGTATTTTGAATGTCATCGGGGACTACTAATCATGGCTTTCAATGCTTCAAATCACTATCCATACAGTTTTTGAAGGCAGTTATTACTTAATGACACCTGTCACATTTGATCAATTTAATAGCCGCACAGACTGTGTGTGATTGTGCTGCATATACTCCAATATTGTTATTTAGTGTTGTAAATGGTGTATTTTATTTTTTCAAGGTCAGTTCCTCTTATTTCAGTGCTGTTACATCATACATTGTATAGTTAATATTAATTTGTTCATGATACAAACTCTCTCTCTCACACACACACACGCACCAGGACACAGACAATGAGAAAAAGAGAGAGATGTTTAGAGATCACAACGGTTGTTCACATACCGTGATCATAATTTTTCACGCTGGTAAGAAGTCAACAGCAACTACGTTTTAAAAAAATATTCATTTAGATTTTGGATATACAGTACCATGACCTAGATTACAGAATCTTTGTAGATACAGTATATAGTTGGATAATTGTATCCAATAAAAATGTATTAAGTGTGAGAACCATATCTTAATCTACTCCGATACCAACTTTAACTTAATAGAAAATATACAAAATGTAGTATTAGTGAAATACTCCAAGTGACATCAACAAAGCATGGTTAAATCTCCTCTTTCTTTTGTCCTCCTTCCTTCGCTTCCACTTCATGTCCAGTAGATTTATTTCCTCTATTCGTGTCCAAAGTTCAGGGTCTGTAGCCAGTGATTGATTAACAACACTAGCCTGAGTGACACACACTCACACACAGTCATTTTTCAGGCTACAGTACATGTGGTCAATAGTCACTGGTGTGTCTTGTAAATCACTCATTCGCTACCTACCCTGAACTCTGTGTGTGCATTTCAGTGTGCCTGTGTGTCTGTATGTGTGTTTTTATGTGTGTAAAGGAGGGTCCTTGACCATGGTGGCATGCTATCTATTAAATTAGTCACACACACATAAATTCAGACAACCAGATACACAGAAACACAAAGCCCCCTAGGCAGGTCACTTTTGCACCCCAATCATTGACTACCTCCATTCGCCAGAGAAAGAGTATACAAACAGAAAGACATGTTAACTTTTTAAATCCACGAGAAATCTCTAATAATCTTAATAAAATATGTAATACACTGTAAAGAGAGTGAGAGGGAATCAATATGTCAAAATGAATACTGTAGCTAGAAAGAAAAGTAAATAGTTCACCTTTAAACTGAATCAAAGAACAAATATTCTGACTCACTGGTCTCAGAAAACACACACACATACAAACACACAGACGCCCACCCACATACACACAAATCCATTGATTCACAAAAAGGCAGAGTAAAACTTGCCTAAACCCTCATACACATATGCTTGAATGCACATGGACACACATTCTCAGCGACACCAGACAGAGTAGGAAAGGAGAAAAGCAATTTCCTTCCAGCAGATAGCATCCAGTGCTTCTGCCATGGCATGGCTTTGTCTGTTCGCATGTGTGCATGCTTGCCAGTGTGCATGTGTGCCTAAAAAAACAAAAAAAACTCTGCATCAGCCTATGTGTGCATTCCCTACTTTTATCTTCCCATAAGTCAGCAGTGTGAGTCTATGTGTCCAAACACATATGTGTGTATGTGTGTATGTGTGGATGTGTGCGTCACTCTTTGTCACACTTATTGGCACCCAGCAGTGCAAACATCCATTCCTTCCAATCCTCCTCAACATTGCTTTGATGCCCAGGGATGATAAGCTCTTTTGTGGTGCATTGTGAAGGAAGGAGGTGGGGGGGCACTCATCCCAGAGCTTTGGAGGTGACAAGGGCCATCGCTGCTCTCTGTGCCCCCCTGAGAAGAGACACTGACTGGGGTTGAATAGTGGATTAACTTACCTGTCAGCCCCAGAGGTTCCAGTACAAACATGCCGAGTCAGACTGACATGAACTGATGCACATTAAAGACACGATACATAATTGCAGAGTGGAATTCTGCAAGTTTAAAAAGGGAAAATATGAGGATGGCACAACAGGGTTTTGCTTGGAAAGTAACTCAGATGATTAATTGGTAATTACAATAGTTGCCAAATACGTTTCTGTCAGGAGACAATTCATTACTCAACTATATGTTTCAGCCCTAACTCATATGTTCTCAAAAGCACTCGGTGTTTGTGAAACCTCCTTGTTGATATCATTGTGCTCAAACATTTTGACATATTTTTTTTCTACCACTACAAATCACATTTACAAACTGTTTGCATTTCTCCAGGGTTTTTGGCAGGTTTAAAGACACATTTACAAGCACACACTTACTGATCATCTTTGAAAAGCTTAATATCTCAAACTTTGAGACCATTAATAAATAATTTGATACAATTAGATAAAATATTTGGATCCAAACTGACTTATCGATCTCACTGTTTACAGACACAGAAAAATAACTCTACTTCAGCCTAAATCCTTTCTAAAACTGCTACATCTGTTAGTCTGGAGGAACTCATGTCATCTCAGTTTTGGTGATTAACACCAGGACCACAAACCGCATGAAAAATGGACTTTCAGCTCTGTTAGAGAAAACTGCAGAATTCAGACTGTTTACTTAGAGCACAGCTACAATCACAGATAACTAAGCCTCCTACCTGCCTGTCAAACAGCAAACAACCATAAACCTTCTCTCGACAGTCCTGGAGTCCTGCTGCTCGCTCTGCCTGCATGCTGCTGCTGCAGTTCAGTGGCTAACGAGCAGAGCTAACTCCAACAAACTCCCCAAATCCATCCAACACCTCCACCATCCACAGTCTGACACACGGCTGCTTATTTACTGCAAAATACGTTTTTTACGTATCTGCCTGATTCATAGGGGTCACATTTTCAGGTCACACAATCCAGAGTTCCAGATTAATCTGGAGAACCTCATCCCTGAACATTTCTTTAGGTTACATGACACTATTTCTTTCAACCTATATTAGTAGAAATTGATTAAAGAGAAATGAAAGATAAATATTTTACAGATCTTTGTAGCAAAGCCTATAGAATACCCTTTTGATACCCACATTTATCTCACATACTCAAAATAATCCTTTACTTGTCACTCACCCAACAAACGCTGTATGCTGTACATAGACCATTCTCTTTAAATGGGTACCTATTACCAGGCTCAGACTCAGAAAAGGTGAGTAACTTTAATTAATAATGTCAGCAGACACAAGCAGATACCGGAAACAACACCAGTCAATACCTGGTTGGACATATTTTGAAGAAGAGCTGCTTTTGTTGGACAATCTTGGTATTGCTGGAAAAGAAGTTGTTGGTTTCACTATTAAATGATAAATGTTGTGTACATCCTTCTCCCTCCGTCCGTCTGTCTCTCCCTTTCTTTCTCTCTCAGGCAGTTAGATACATAGTAAGTCCTGCCCCCCCTGAGCAAAAGCTTGTTTAGGCTGCCGGCTACCCCATCACTTACTATTAAACCTGACATGCATACATAGAAAGGGGCAAAGAAGCCTTTGAACACACACACACACACTGGAAGAGACACACACATTAATGCAAGACACACAAATGTACGTGCATGCAAGTGCACACACCTGTATTTTGTAGATAGGTAAAGACAGATTGCATGTGTCTGCTGGCATTTAAAGGGGATGTGTCAGGGCTGACAGCGCCTTAAAGGGACAGTCGTTACAGAGATATATGGATGGAGGGAGACAAGAAAGAAAGAGAAGATGAGATGGGAGGGTGACAGAAAGAGGGGGAATGTAGGAGAAAGGAAAATATCATGGGAAAGAATACACCCACACCAAACACAAGTAGAAACACAAATGTTATGGAGAATAGAAATTGTATTGAAAAAATAGATAAAAGATGTAGAAAAGAGCTTTAGTGAAATAAATAGACCAACGACTCCAGCTACCCGGCATTTATGATTTAATTGCTTAAATGATAAATGTCCTCATAATAAAAAATGTAATATAATGTTTCATAGGTGTAAATTCATAACCTTCTATTTATGTCTCATACACTAGAGAGCTATAGCCTAGTGTGCTGTCAACTCTGATTCTGAGTTAACAGTAGCTGAGAATTAATTGTTAAAGAGGTCATGTGCATAATATAAATTGGTAATAAATAAATAAATAAATCGGTTTAAAATTGTTTGAATATCAACTCAAATCCACAATAAAACATTCAATCAGCAGTGCTGTACTGATGAGTGTAAATGGTCAAATCTGTAGCACTTCTTACTACTCCCAATATGAAGAACAATAAGTGTCACTAGTACACATCATGAATATACATTTATGAAAAACAAGATTTATTAAAGTATACATTATGCCATTCTTATTCAGTCTGTACACTTCCCTTTGACTACCAGCCATGTCACTGAGTAACAAGACTAATAAATATATTTGCTTTGCTCTCAGACTTTGCTGTAGGGTAAATATCTAGTCTACCCTTCTCACAATAATATATTAATGTGCAAAACAAATAATTAAATCCATGTCAGACCCAACTGAAATTGAGCACTAGTTTGCAAGTTAACTTGTACAGTGAAATGTGTGAAATGAGAGTGAAATGCTAGATTGCAAATGTTAACTAGTAATTGTTACCTTTATAAGATTTTCATGTTTTGTTTGCAAAAAAACAACCAAATATTCCTTAATATGTGTGTGTCTGTCCGTACTGAGGTGTATTAGCTTGCCTGCAGTAAGAACTACCTTTTTTACTTGTTAGAGGCAACAAGCATCCAACACCACACAGTGTCACAGTGCCAAATAGAGGACTAACACATGCTCACACACACATTACAAAACTACACACACATGAGGTGCACAAATGTTGGCAAATACTCTGATGCACTAAGCGAGTGGTTAAATGTTAACATGGCTTGATGCCCAGAGGCTTTTGGCTCACTGTTTCTGTTTAAGGAAAATAACTTTCATGACAAACACAAATCCAAATTGAGAACAAAGCCAACAAAACCAAAAGCATATTCCCCAATCCCATGTGTTACTTGCGAGACAATGAACCAAATGATGGTGATGATAAATGTAAGGCAACAATTGTATACAAAAGTCAAAGTCTTCATTGTAGAAATAATTTTAACCTAGGTTTATGAAAATGTAAACACTGAACTATTTAAAGGCAGATCCCAAATCAGTAATAAGAGATGTAAAGAAAGTTACACAAGACACCCCCAGTTCAGCATCATGAATGCTTAGTGTCACAAAAGCAAATTATTGACTGACACAAGACCAGTCTCTGTTTGCCACTGGCAGACCTGGAGTGAACTGGGGCAGTTCACATACTGAATTTGTGGACAGAGAAGGTGATTATTACATTTAATATCTGAATAGACTTTGTTATCATTGTCAGAGTTGAGAACGGGACAACATTAATTCAGTAAACATATTTTATCCATAAAATCACCCTGGAGTGCTCTCATCCTCATAGTCTTGTTAGTCATGCCTAATGAGGTGCTAAATAATAGCAGTAACATTCACAGCATGTATGTAGGTGTACGTGTGGTATAATCTACTGAACATACAATGTGAGTTAAATCATTAGCATGCACTGTAGCAAACTGAATCATTCAAATAAACTGAATGAATATGCTTTGTTGATGAATATGAATATCATTAAAGGTATCCTCATGAAATGGCAGGCAAAATGAGTATTTGGCACAAAGCCAGTGAATTTCCTTAGTTCCTGAGCAGACCATGACATCAATAGCAATGGACCGACAAGAGTTGGTGACTTTAAATTGTGTGAAAATAAAAGGCATTATTCTTTCAAAATCAGTAATATAAGAATCGGCAATAAAACAGCTTGAGTTCCTAACGGACACTGAAATGCTTTTTTGTGTGTGGGTGAGTTGGGATTATCAGGTGTATGTGTGTTTCCCTGAGCATGTACTCCTATGTTCGTTCGCCCCAGGGCTCCAGCCATATTCTGTCATCCAGTTTTAATGTTTAATAACACAAGGCTAGTACACAGTATAGCTTACTAATGACTTGGACACACACAGATGTGTGTGCACACACAAAACCACACAAAAAGACCTATTAGTGTGCCTGTTGAGGCTAACAACATTTAAAGAGTTGGGAATAACAATGGTCACTGTAGAGTGGAATGACATTTTAGACACACACACACACACACACAATGTATATAATTCCCATGGTCCAGTGAGGATACAAAGGATATAATGGTCAAGTGACAGACAGTGATTAATTGATACATCAACACTGTGTGTATTCACGCATGTGCATGTGTGTTAAGGTCACTACATGGTCTTTTAATTGAATTCTTGTGTTTCTGTCTTGAAGGATAATGGAGAGAGCAATAGAGCAGAGAGAAACACATTGTTCTAACTCTCTCTGTGCCTTCATATTTGACTGTCTCTACTCTATCTAACCCTTTCCCTTTTGAGTGGAGACTGAAAATGTTACAAGACCACTATATGTAATCTTTAAACATGTCCATCTACCTGAATGTGCACACACCTAAGCAATTAACACAATGGCTATATTAAATGTTTCACAAAGTAGTTCAACTGAAATAGATTATGTGAGAGACAGATTAAAAAAAGAATGACCACAATCAAAGCAAACACAGCTCTAAAAGCCTCCATAATGCAATCTTTACCCTCCCAGCTCAGTCAATTTGCATGTCTTTCAAACTCTACACTCCTACTTTGTAATGCAGGCTTTCTGATAAAGACAATGAAGCCTCAAGCCCAATGTGAGAAAGGTCTGATGAAATCATCAGTGAATCATTAGTCTCACATCAGTGACATTTTCCACAGAAGCTTATGATCAGTGGCACAGACCTTCACTGTCTGACCCATAATTTTCTAATGTGTTACCACCCAACCATCTCTGTTGCACCTGTTGTCTACAAAAATACAAGCAGGTACAAATACCACTGTAAAACTTTAACAACCAGCTCAAATAGACACACTATAGGTCTACACTATAAATGTGCATTGGTGGCCACAACGAACGGGTCAACTGCATCAGACAACCTGTCTCCACACCTTTCTCCAAGCTTGCCTTAAACCAGGAATTTGTTTTTGAAAGAAATAGATGGTACACTGACATTGACATTCAAATCATAATTTAATCAACTTCCCAAAGAGGGGCAAATGGAAAGAAAGCAAGTAAAAGAGAAATGGAAAGTGCAGAATAATGATTGAACGGGTGAGCATGAGTGAACTGAATCTTAACATTATTTCACTTGAGTAATACAGTTATTTGTAATTCCAAACCATGCGCACAGTTTATGCTTTGGCATATCTAAGGAGTAAAATGTAGTTCAGGCTGTCATGGACAAGTGCTCATTGTAAGCAATTATCAGTATTCAGTTGTACAGTGAAGCAGGGTTACAGACAGCCAACTACCTGGATCTGTACTGAATCTGAGAAGTTTTATAGTTTCCCAACTTTTTAGTCATGTTGGTGCGGATTGATGGGTTCAATGATCATTTGCACAGTATGCCGGTACAAAATAACTAAAAGTCTATCTTGAGAGAGGCTTTCTGTCTGACATACAGTGGATAATCAAGTCAAAAAAGGATATACTGTACAAATGAAATCAAATAGGACTGCATACCCATGGCTTTAGTGTCCTATACATTGATTTGTTAAGCTAAGAAACAAACAGACCAGGTATTCATCAGATTCTAATAAAAAATAAATAAGAGAATAACATGTCAAAATATTTGTGAATGTGTTTTATTTCTTTGAGAACAACTTTGGGTAATTTGTTCAATTTCTGCCAAAAGGAATCCTAGTCAGTGAAATAAAGTGCTGTAAACTTTACTTGTGTCCTTGGTTTAAATAAAATTATTTTTAGCAAATGGCTGAGCAACAAAATAATGACTCAAAAATGGTTGCTCAATGAATATTAAATTAGTCAGAGTGGAACAACACTTTTTTCATTATTTGAACCGAAAAAATGTAATTGGTCTACACTTCTCCTCTGCACTACAACATGGAACAAATAGACAAAACCATGTGAACAATTAAAATAAGAAATATGTAAATGAGAAAAAAAAGTGAGACAGAGAATAGAACAGCCATACAAGCTTTGAAGCACTAGCACAATGCAGTTTAAATTAATCCCTTCAGAGCCTCGTCAGGAAACAAATCTTAAACCATTGCTAACATTTTGCCTAGAAATGGAGGTAAAGACAAAAAAAGCGGTGCTGGAAAACTGAAACAGAAGCAGTGTACGTATGAATGAGTCATTGCTGTGCCTCCTTACTTGTGTTATGTGACATACTAAAGGGAATGATTCCTCTGTCATCCCACGTCACCATAGAGTACTGATGGTTGATGGATTCAGCGTTCAAACTAAATGACTCACAATAGTAGAGCTTTAGTGTGGTTGCCTTATAATGAGAGAAGCATGTCTCTTCCTGCCCACGTATCTCACTACTAAACTCCAGCGGGACGGTGGGTGCGAGACTCAAGTAAGACGTTGTCTGAACAAATGCCAAATACCTATAAAAAGTGTGCCCTCTGAATATGAAGTGAAAAAATAAGTGCTTATTTCATCACTGACAGTCATACAATTTTTGCAGGTTTCAAAGGCCATGAGGGTCCAAACACTGATTATCAAATCAAATTGAATAAGGAGAAAGAACATTTCAGGAACAGAGACATCATATTCACAGAGGCACTGTTTTTTCCAGAAAGACAATTTGTGGCTCAGGTGAATCATGTATTTGAAGATACTAACTAAGAGGAAACAGTGCTACATAGTTCAACTGGTGACATTTCAGAGACTAAAACAATCAGAAACTAGAAAAAGAAAACATAGAAATGGGGAATGTGTTTTGTACAAATTGTGAAAAAAAAAAAAAAAAAAAAAAATTAAATTAAAAAAAACAGCCAACCATAACATAAATCTGATGCTCTTTTTTAAATAGTGAATGGGACAGCTGCCCAAAGATTCAAATTCTCAAGATTACAACATCCAATAATAATAATCTCTACGATTACAATAGGGCCTTCGCACTGTATAGTGCTTGGGCCCTAATAAGGAGGCCAGTTCTGTAAGCATGAAGAGACAGAAAAATACATTATTTTTCTCTCATCCTGCTTCTTGTTCCTCCTACATATGCCCATTTCTAGCTGTCTCCTTTCCTCTTCTCCCCTCCAATTGTCTCAACCTGCCCTCCCTCCCTCTTACCACCAGTTTCCCTGCTTTCCCTTAATCTCTGTCTTTGTCTCCCTCTCTTTAATCTGTATGTATTGCCAGCCAGTGTCTCCATTCCTCCCTCCAGGGGCAGTGGGCCAGCTCTGTGGCTGATCATGGTGATCCCTCCCTAAGGAACAGTCTGCCTGACACCTGGGTGACTGCCCCAAAGGAACTGAGTGTGTGCTCCTACATGTGTGTGTGTGTCAAGGGGCTAATGGGCAGCTTGAGGGGATTACCAGTTTAGCCACTGGGATTACTGAAACTTCAAACACACACAAACACACCCAGACATACACATATACACACAAGTCTGTCAATATAACCAGACAAGAGAGTCATCCAAGGTATGTTGGCTGACTTGTTAGACTGTCCTGGCTCTCATTAGCCTACCATCCAAAACAAACAAGGTTAAGAAGATCTAGCCATGGCCAGGGCTAAGTGGGTCTCAGCATGGCCATGCACAACTCAACAGGTTTAGCACTCAGAATCAAAGCCCATTCATTTACAGTATCAGTAGTCTCTTTGCAGTTTAGAGCAGCAAAATGCTAAATGTAAGGCCCGTGCAACAATTTAATATCACAAATAAATTCATATGGCAATAAACTCCTAGAGTAATAAACACACGATGTCATTATAACCTGCATACATCAAATCTGTAACACACAGTACATTTTTTGGGAACCTCAGGTATTGTACTGGTGCCACTTTAATCTTCACTTCACTTTAACATTTTGCTGTTGCCAAGAAAAACAAAATAGATTATGACCCTGAGCTTCTTTTTTTTATTTGGGGGCGGACCATTGCACACATGCAAACACACACACACACACACACACACACACACACATGCACGCACACACACACACACACACACACACACACACACACACACACACACACACACACACACAACCGCCTTGTTTATTGCCACACTCAGATTTGCAACAAGGTAAAGATTCACGACAAGTGCCAACTGCCATGAGTGTTTGTGCGTGCCTTGTTGATATTATGTGATGTCACCTATGAATATACATGAACTGGGAACTGCAGCTTATTGCCTTTGTCCTTCCAAATAAGTGGTTATACTGCCAAAAACTAGCTAATTGATGATAGGCTTTGGAAAATGTTGAGTTAGAACTATTATAGCAGTGTTTGTAAGAAAAAAATACTGAAAACCACACTGACTCTTAATATGTAGTGCCATCAAGTCAAATCAATCTATTTATAGAGCAAATTTCAAAGCAAATTCGGCACCCTTTTACAAGAGATCATAAGTCCAATTACTATGAGGTGGTACTATTGGTGCATAGCACACAGTATATGAGGCTGCCACATAGTTTTCTTGGCTGACTGGTTATGTTTAATCTTTATTATGACTTTAGTCTAAGTAAAACACATAAACATGGACAATCACAGGACAGTATTTGTATATAGCGGTTACTTGCGTAAAAGTTTTGCTTTCATCAAACACTGATGAAAGCACCGCTAGTTATCATTTTGAAATGGATGGGTTATTGCCAAGGGTGTAAAACGGTGCACCTTTTCTCACATAAAGCTGAACATTTTATTTTTTACTTTTTTTAATCAATTAACGTCTGCCCCACGGGTATTAAATGCATGCAGACATAATCTCAAAGATACACAGTGGCCACAATATGATACAAAGAGCAGGCGCTCTAAAGACTCAAGACAGATATATCACCTGGGGATTTGGCTCCTGAATATTGTACTGCAGTGTTAACGTTATTGTAATAATATAATTATAATCTGTGCCAGGATGAGCTGAAAAGAACAAAGCTGGTTATCAGTACTGAATAAATGACATTTATAGAAGAACTGAGAGAGAAGCAGATGGGGTGGGGGTGGGGGGGGGGGTTGAATTAATATTGTGAAAAGAGAGACACAGAGAGGGGTTGAGAGACAGACATTAAGAAACAGCAAGATGAACGATACATTCATTCAGAGAAAGGCAGATTTAGACAGAAAGACTGAGACAGACTATGAGAAAGATAGATGATACTAGTGAACGTATATCACGACAGGAGTGATAATGAACTGAAAGCTTAAGTTCAAAGAGAAAGTAAAAAATGAGAGACATAAAAATTATGTCATTATAAGAAAAGGATTAATGATGGATGAGCTAAATCCATCTGGAAATTATATTTCAATGAACATATAACACCCCTTGCTCTGTCTTCTCACATTTTTGTCTCTGTAAATTCTGACATAAATAAACTGACAGAAAGCTGCAATAAGATATTATATTTAGGAAGGTATTAAAGAGAGAGAGAAAAAAAACATTTATTAAAAATCAGTTCGCAATCATGAATGCTTTAACATAATCTATGGAGCCACAAATTGAATGCCATGTACCGTTTTCACAGCAATGAATTTCACAATAAATAGAAACATTAGTGATTCCCAGAAATAACTTTTAACCTGTCGTGAAACAGTCTCATGTTGCCTCTGATGCCTCTATATGACCTACATAAGAAATTATCTATTTCTATATAGTTAATCTAAATGTCTGCCACTGGATCGGAAATCAAACGAAACAAGCCTGTAGATCAGACAAGCCTAGTATGGGAGAGCATCTTCATTTGAGAATGCTAAAAGTAAAGTCAGACTTGTTGCCGGCTTCCTGACTCATTAAAAAACAAAACAAGAGAAAAAAGAGAGTGAATGAACAGAGCAAGTGGTGGTGTAGCAAGAACAAAGCAGTAAATCTGAGAGATTATGGGCCCCATTTTAACAATCTATAGAGCATGGCGTGAAGCGTGTGGCGTAAGTGCCTTTGGGGCGGGTCCAAACCCACTTTTGCTATTTTAACGGCAGAAAAATGGTCACTGCACCAGGTGCATGGTCTAAAAGCGATGGACTTAAGTCCCCTCATTAATCATAGGCATGTTTTAGGTGTAACACACGGTAAACCAAGCAGAGTGTCATCTCCCATTCCCTTTAATATCCAGGAGCGCTGTCACTTTGGCGGATTGCTATTATAACAACGCATTTACCCAGCAATGCATTTCAATAATATACCCAAACCTGCACTCAACCCTACAGGAAAGTGCCACATTGTGCCCAATTTGGTGTGAATGCAGCCTTATGTGTAACCTAGGTGTATGCATGGTACAAAGCTTACTTTAACCAAAGCTTTGTTTCACCATCTTTTTATCACAGTTGTTATTCTTACATAGCCAAAAATAGATTTATGATCTAATTGCTATGCAGTGGTGTGCAGTCAGGTGAGGCAGGGTCGGCCATTGGGAGTACCGGGACTTTTCCCGGTGGGCCGATCAATAATGGGCCGATGGCTTCCCATTTTTTATTTTTTATTTGTTCATTTAGTTTTTGCTGCGGCTTGTCATGGTAACTCTCCCGGCCCAGGGTCGGAGACTTGCACCGGCCCACAGAGCTCCGCTGTAGAGCTCCGCCTGCAGACACAGCAGAGGCCCATTGGCTTGTCTGTCTAAAGAATACCTGGTCCAATGCCCTATGACAGGCTACAGAGACCCAGGAGCCCCCCCCCCCATGACATCATCAGTCATGATGAGAAAGCAAGTGAGAGAAACAACAACACACCAGCACACGAAAAACAAAGCGAGAATTACAAAATGGAGAATGCAGGTAAAAAACGAAAAAGGCGGAGCTGAAAAACTGAGAAAAGAAAAACTCTCGCGACTGATGCTGCTAGGAGCAAAAAACTGTCAGAAATGTTGCTGTTGTCACCACTGTGCAGTGATTTCAGCTAGCAAAGATGGATAATCCTGTAGAAATGCAGGTGAATGTATGTCTCAGAAAATGAATTGGCAGTAATTGTGTGTGCTATAATCCGCTGATGTCAGTAACTAGCTACATTTTTGACAGCAGCAATTTGACTGACTTTGCAGTGGTTTTAATATTGAGTTCTACATAATATATATATTTTTGTATGTGCTTTAAGCTCTGGCTGATCCTGCCTACCCAGCCATGGACCTCACTGCACATTACTGTTGCTATGCATCTTACAAACAGCTGCATTTAAAAAAAGAAAAATAGTATTAAAAATAAGTAATGCCTTTCTTTTACTCGCCTCCAAAACTAATGCTCTCACTAGCCAAGATCTTTACAACATGGTGCTCATAGAAAATCTTCATTCTGGAGAAACACTCCACTTTTGTCCACAGGGGCTGGTAAAATCAACACAAAATGAAAGTTCCTTTATGTAACTTCAAATGTCTGGAAATAGCTTTCCAACTTCAAATGAAAACATTACGCTATGAAGCACAACTACATTTACACCCACAGTGCTTTCCTGCACACTTTGCAAAGTTTGGTAATTATGCACAAATCAAGGTCCACACAACATTTTCGCTCCACCAAGTTTACTTTCAGGGATCTTTTACAGCAAATTGGACACCTGATGGACACCCACTGGGCCAAAATGTTGTTTACTGCACTGAGAACTGGTGCAGTGAGACAGTCATCCAAACAGAGTTCCTTTAGTTTTTACAGGTAAAGTCTTCTCCAGCACCAGTGGGCTGTTGTCATCTGTATCTATTTATAGTAATCTTGTCAACACCATGTTTGAGCCTCTGCATGTTTAATTCCTCAACAAAATCACAAAGACAAATTCTGCACTCTTTCAAATGTAAAGTAATTTACATTCTATAGTAAGAATATGCTGGTGTGAGTCTGGTATACAGGAGCATGTGAGGAGAAAAGCATTGAAAAAAGCCACAAAAAGAAAAATAGTTCATTTTCTCTTCCTTCCTGTCATTTTAACCTAAGCAAAGCTATTTGGATCTTCTAACACACACACACACACACACTTGCACATACACCTCTTACCCCCTACAGGGCAGAACTGATGCAGGAAGAGATGAAATAGCACTACCTCAGGGGTAAACACACCTCGGTTCACACTCACACCCTGCTCACTCACACACACACACACATATACATCTACATACACCTCTTGCTTTCTTCCCAAAAAAGTATTTAGTATAATCACTTCCACTCAGGAATATTGTCCCAACATCAAAGACCTTATTTGCTTATTTTCACACCAATCACACACTGCTGTTTCCCATGGCCTTTGTCTTTGTGCGTGATTTCTGTCCGTGTGTAGCAAGCGCAGGTCTTTCTGTATGTGTGTGTGTATGCATATTTATGCAGCTATGTGTATGTTTAGTTTTGTCACTGTGTGTATGTGTCTTTCTGTTTCTGTGCATGTCTGCTGTGTGTATCTCTGTGTCGGGGGGATGTGGGTGTGACTTAGCCAGGTGTAAAATTGGTGCTAGGGAGGATTGCAGATACAAACTGGGTCAGGAGAAGAACAGGAAGGGGGGGGGGGGGGGGGGTACTGTATGGGGACTCAATAGAGGTAGAACAGATTTAACAGATCTTACCTTTTATGACATCCAGTAATGGCTTTCTTTTGTTATATGACCATAGTGGTACATGGATGCAGAAATGATAATGATAATAATAAAAATAATATAATTTGGGTTTTAGTTGACCTGGTGTGATCAAATGACTAGACCACAATGTAAAGTGATGCTTTACATACAGTATATATTATAGTACCTATCAATTCACCTTATGCATTGGTGCATCAGAGCTGCAACTACATTTGTCTGGAAACAGTTTTTTTGTATTAAAAAAGGAAACACAGATTGCTTCACTCTTACTTGTACACACATGTTTACTTAAGTCACTTTTGGGGTATTAACATAGACTAACTTTAATTTCCTGGAGACTTATCGTAACCACAACCATAACCACTACTTGCCTAAACCTAACCCTTACCATAACCAAAAAAAACACCATCTCCCAAAATTCAAAGTTTTTCCAGCTGGGGACATGGATTTTGTCCCCGATTGCACAAGCTTTCCCTATTCAAGCAGTCTTAAGTTTGGTTTATGTCCCTGACCGTGACTTAAGTCATACCCACACACATACATAGGGTCAAAACTACATGTACATTCCAACAAACAGCTGTGACATCCCACAATGTACAAATCCTGGACTGTGTATGCATGTCTACACACATTTACACACCTTTTTAGCCCTAAAAATTGACAATTGATTAGATGCTGGGCAGAGATTTCCATCTCCTCTCTTTTCAACCCGTTTTATGTGGCATACTTCCAATGGGTAATCATTTACATACTGTACCCAAGCAGCTGGGCATTGCAATATCTCCATTTAATTTATAATTTACATTATGTGCCTCGTTTTGTTTAACATTTTATACATCAGTACTATTTCTGGATTACCAGGAGAGGCAGTACACATAATTTTAACTCATGTTGCTTAACACAAAATTGAAAGTGGCACATGAACTTTGGTGCTACATTTAGAGCTGTAAATTTCTGACATAAAGAGGTTGAGGCAGTCAAAAATAGGCTGAATCAGCAATGATGAAAAATCATCAGGCGGAGATCATCATTATGCTCAGACTGCCCCTTCATTGGCCATATACATAATGTGGTATGATTCATTTAGGGCGTTTACAGCGTAACATAGAACATAAAAGCATGTCACGCCAAATGTGTGGGGCTTGAGAGACACTACATTAAAGTCTATTCAGTGGCATGATTTATCATGGTACTATGTTATGATGTGTTCATTTTAGCTGGTGGGGATCATGGTTATCAAAACAATTATGAGTAATCAGTATAACAGCATAATAGACAATGACAGGGATCAGACCAATTGCACTGTGCTACCAGAGAGCGGCAGCATTGCTATACCACACCCAATCTCCACAGTAGTCCTATCCCAAATCTAATCACCATTACCATAAAAGAAGAAATTCTGGCAGTCACACCATGAGTCAGAAACATATTGTGCTCATCTAACCCTGCACTATGCTCTTTGTGTCCTGAGTAAAACAACTGAGAGTAGGTAACCAGAGTTCCGAACTGTACCTTTGCACTCTCACCTCTCCTGCTTTTCTCCACCAGTTACCCCATTCACTCATTCACTGACCGGTCCTTCCTCAGTTCCTCCAGCACCCCCGGGACTCCCAGCGGTCTCTCAGGTAACAGGGTTGCTCATGTGACATCTGACAAAATAAGTTTCCAGGCTCGCCGCTTCCCCAAAAGCATAAATCAATTCAACAAACAAGCCAATTTGACCCATGCTATAAATATAAACATTGTCTATTTTGCTCAAGAGCCTTTTGTCTAGAGAAACAGTGTTTTATACCTGATTTTCGACACTGAATCATGTTAATGAGTAGATGTCATGGTGCTTTCAGGGAAATAGGGAAAATTAAGTTATTCCTGGATATTAATAATGTCAATAATTGCTTTGTCCGATACCGTTATAAAGTATAAGTATCAGTTATTAAAATATGATAGCCTTGTTATCAATTGAACTACCCAGTAGTATATAAAGCAGTTAATATTAACCCTGCTGCAACATTAAAATGCCTCTTACACGTTAGGTATCAATAATAAAGACCTTACTAATACTTAAATACTCACAGTGGCCTTAGTGTGGGGCATTGTTACTTTTTACTTATGGATTTGTAGTCATTTTTAAATAATGTTTTATCAGCATTTATATATTTAAAAAAAATGTATATCCAAATATTATTTTTAAGCTGTATATATTGACTACATGTCAACATTTTCACTCTCTCTCTTCTAGTCAATCTCTCTGTTTGTTATTTTTTAAAACTACAAACCATAAATAATATGTAACAATATATATCCTCAAGGTTGTTAGATGGCATTCTGCAAGATAAATGTTTGGAGGAAAGTGGGAACAAACAACAAGGTGCATAAGTCACACGAACATCAGAGATGAATGCTATATATACTATAATATTCAATAGTAGACTATTACTGAGAAGTTTTGTTCAACATAAGTTGGTTTTACGACCCTTTGGCAACCTGCTGCTGAATCTCACTGATAAAACAATCACATCACATGAATGTAGCATTAATGATCTGTTAGGATGAGAAAGAAGTGAGAAAGAAAGGTGTTCAGGAAAAAGACACTAATGGACACACATCAAAAGAGACTATGTAGCCTATACTTTGTCATGATATCAGTGGAAATTATGGCAATTATCGGGGACTGTATATCTACATAGCAACATCATAATTCAGTATCAATTTGCGTCACACTTACGTAACCACAGCTTTCATGCCTCCGTTTAAGTTTAATAACAATTTTCAATCTGATGTTTCTTACTGCACCAAACCATACATACATCAAAAGATGTTATACCCTGGATGGTGTGAAATGTACCATGGTAAATTTAACATCTTTGTCTAATGGTTGTATATCCTCAAGCTGTCATGATTTTGTTTTTAACAGAAATGTGGGTTGCTGCGGATACCGCCTCAGCATGTCTCTCAGGTTATACATTTTTAAATACAACCAGATTTTTAGGTCTGGGTGGGAAGGTTGGTGCTATATACAAAAGAGTCTGAATGTAGTATTTCAGTAAGCGGTGCATTCAAAGCCTTTGAATTGCTCTCAATTATTCTTCTGAGACATTACCCTGTTTCCTGTGGATTTATTTATCATCCTCCAAAACCCCATTATGACTTTATTTCACTATTCTCTGACCCACTTTATCTTGCAATTACCAAATATGATTGCCTTTTAATTTCATTTTGCATGTTGACAGCAATGACACATTTACTGAATATTTGAGCTTTTGTCAAATCTTTTCAGCTGTCAGCAATATGCAGTAGGTCCAACCAACCACTGGGATCAAATCCTCAATCTGGTCATCTTCTATTTTAATCCTGATAGTCTGGCAAAGAAAGACATGTACAGTGCCTCCCGTCGTTTAGTACTTGCATCTATCTATCCATCCATGCCCAAAAACTCTGCGATGCTCTCCTGGCTCTCACACATTATTAATTCTCAGACAGCAGTTAAATTCTCTGAAGTCTACTTGTTGTCCCTCTGAGGTCCTCTATTCCAACAATTTATGTGCCACTACCTTACCAGGCTTTCACATTTATTATGACAAAAAATCATTGAGTGACATTTCAAATGGCAGCCTGTGACATGGGAAAACATTGACTACAGCTGCGCACAGTGACAGGACGAAAGCAAGTGAGGCGACAGGGGAAAGTTGAGAAACAGATAAACAACACTGATTAAACTTTTATTCTTAAATAACAAAGACATGAATAAACACATTATACTGCATTATACTAGTATACTTTATTAGACCCTGAAATCCATGAAACACAACTTATATCTGCTTTTTACATACTCTAATTTTATGTTTATTTAAGGATTTATTAATGCTGTTAAAATAAATTACCTTGACATTCTTAAGTATAGTTTGTGAGGCCGTATTATCAGAAAGAAAAAGTACTGACCTGGTATTTCTATTCAATGAAAAATGAATAGACATTCAAACCAAAGGATAAGCTGAAGAGCCAACATGACATGACAAATGATCAATGAAGACAATTAGCAGATTTCATTTCAAAATATCTCACTGTCTGTTTAAAGGTGTCAAGCACACCTCAGGGGGCTCCAGTATAATTCAAAATGATTACATACAAACACACTGTGTCTTTGCCTCTGAACTGCACTCTTTTTCTTCCCCATCACTTTTTGTTTCTCTGCTTCTTCACTGTTAATGAGTATGTTAGTGTATGCATGGGTGCAATGGTTATTAATGCTTTATTGGATTATTCTGGTGTACAGAACCCAACAGTTTTCATCCTCACACTGGCAGAAATTGGCAGGGACATCGAGAAGTTGGAGATCCTTACAGACATTTTTTTCAGAAAACTGGTCAATGTTATGAATAACTGGGCTACTTATGGTTCATGTCAAGAAAAGGCAATTAAAGCTTGATACAACTATGATATTTTGAGGGCTTGCAAAGCTAACTTTTGCCAAACAGCCCACTGATAATACATCAAAGACAAACACAGAGAGGTAATGTAGTATGATAAAGCTTTAATTAAGATTAGTGTCCAGTTTCTAAAACAGAGATTAAGACTAGTCCTAGACTAAAGACAACATTCTGTGAAAATATCCAAACAAGTCTCGTCTTGGACTAGACTTAAGTCCTGTCTGGTTAATCAGCCCTAGGTGACTTTAGGAAAGATTATTGTCATACTAAAATTGTCAACATACATCTTGTCCTTATACCAGGGGAGGCTGGGCTGTGTTAAAATAAGGTAAACATGTCTTGGGTTCTCTATCATTGCTTTACTCACAACACAGTCACATTTTACTAGAGTAACTTTTTCTAGCTCCATGCTCTATCTCTTGCTTTGTTTGTCCTTTTAATGTATCATAATGAAGGTAGGTTGGACCAGTCATATACAATAGTGATTACCAGATCAACACAGAACACAGTCAATTAGATCATTTTAAGTATTTTAATGAGTAACTATGCTTCATTAAATAATTGAATCCACTTAATTAAAACATTTTTATCAATAAATTAAGAAAATGCTCCCCGGGAGAGGTGGAGTGGAAATTGTTCGTAGAATTGCATATTTATTAGGTCATATTTCTTCCAGGTATTTTCATCCTGGTTGGAGGTTGATAAGCCACATGGGGTCCCTTGCTTTCATATTGTATGTTACTGTGTGTTCGTGCATGTGTGCGAGAACACATTCTGGTCTTAAAAATCTAAAAGGCACAGGGAGTGTGAACAAGGCCTGCGCCATTCATCATATCTGTTTTGTTGCACCAACATAGACGTTGGGCAGGTGAGAGAAGTCTCATCCAAAGTTCAAAACATTAATTAACAGTCAGTTACTCCAACTTCCAACTAGAGTCAATAAACAATCAAGGGTGGGCTGAGAGGAATTGCCATTTCATAGTCCTTGAATGTTGAACATTAAAGTCAGTTAATAATATGATTCATCAGCCAGACAAACATTTCACACTAGAAGTGCCTGCTCGCTGTGCTGTCAACTGGCCAAGTTGGAACATGGCTCTACAACATGCAGCAATCAGGGGAGGTGCCCTTTACTTGTTTATGAAAACTCAGCATTGGTGAAAACATGTTTGAATCTTGATTAAAGTGGGAAAACTCATAAATAGATGCAACCCTGATTTGAGAACCAGCAATATCACTTCACAAGTAACTTGAAAAAAATCATTGGCAGGAAATACGTCATAAACTTAAAAAAGAAAAAAAAAGCTTGTTGTGTGTGTCCAAACTGAAGGATATGATTGGCTGCTTTAGGTTTCAAAGATGTGAGTGTCTGAAATTAAAGGCTGTAATTTGAGCAAATACAAGACCTTTGGTTACATTAATGACACAGAAAAAAAGAGATCAGACTTGTGTGTGTGTCTGATGTTTGTGTATTGTGTGTGCATGCACAGGCACGATTGTGTCCGTGTGTGCGTGATCCATGATAATCACTCTCCACATAATTACCATTTTCTTGTTAATGCATCTGACCTTTTAATCACCATTTTGCCCTGTGACTGTGTGCGTGTGTTTATATGCGTGTGTGTGAAGAAGAAAAGAGAGAAAGAGAATGAGACAGCAGAGGTAATTTGGCTTAACTAGTGGGGTGATTGTAACTGTGCAGACCATAAATCTTCCTCACACACAGACACATGGGCACACACAAACCTATGCACCAATGCATGTGTGCGCACATACACACTAACACGCCACATCATTTCCTGTTATCTCAGATAAGCAGGAAATCCTAATCAACCAATAAGAGCATAGAGGACATCTTTCACATTCTCTCCCCTTCTATCTGTGTTTGTTCTGTCTCTCTCTTGCTTTGTTTCTCTCTGCAGAATTGGGAATCATAAAAAAAATCTCATGGTCACTCTACTCTATTCTTTTACTCCCTTGTTTAATTAACTTTGCATGGCAATTTGAACACTAAAAGCCACCGGATTGTCCGAGAAAGGTTAATTATTGCAGCTGGCTGATTAGAAATTATGCCCGTTGAACCAAAGAAAAATGGTTCATTCCCCACGGCAAAAGAATTGCTTTTCAGCAACCGATCAAGTATTAAGAGGACTCATTTCATCTCTGTATAACCCAAATCCCTTTTCCTCAATTGAACCAAACCAGATTTTCTTGCTGAGCAATATGTCAGTGATAGTTGCCTCACACATGTCTGATGTAATTAAAGAAATCAGACCTTAGCCTGAACCCCACTTAACAGTTTGAGTGTATAGTCAGGCTATAATTCAGGCATGCAAGACTGATTTTATGTGCTTTCATGATCAAAAATGACTTCAAACTAGAGTCCAACTGATATATCCTTCAGCTAATATTACTGGTCAATATTGGCCTATCACAGATATTCTGAAATTGGTGTATATGTTGTCCAATATGCATCAATATTCCTTAGTTAAATGTAGGCATCATTTTATGTATATTTGATAAGATATCATGCCTCCAAGTGTTTGATAACCACATTGTAGGGATCACTGCAAAAAATGTGTATATGTTGTTTGTATACTATATATATTAATATAAGATTATTGGTTGATATATCGATAACAGCATTTTTTTATTCCATAGTACTGGTATCAGCACAGGCCCCAAAAATCTAGCATTGGGTGAGCTCTACTTCAAATTGATTATGAAGACCAATATTACAATTGAAAATAAGTTCATGTAGTATTTGAACCAAAGTTGAATTTGAGTTACAGGGTGTTTTCATGTGCCCTGCCAATGAACTTGTTATGTTTGTGGCACACAATGCTTGTCTTCACATTTCTCAAGGCACAGAGCTGGCATCTTTTTAGGTTGTCTTTTCATTTGTTGGGTGGAGCTGTTCCAGATGCACAGCTTTCTCCCCTAGTTTGTATATTCCTCACCAAACTACTCCTGGCTGCTGTAAGCGATGTTTCTCTTGAAGAAAAGAAGGCACCGTTTCAGCCTTTTGTGTGGGGGCTTCCTTTGGCTTTAGGTTGGATGTTCACACTTCCAGGATGGTATTTTTAGCTGCAGGCAGATGCCCACATCCATATGATCCAAAATTATATCAAGTGCATAATTCATAGCAGTCATATGTCATATGTGTGATTGTGTCACTGTGGCTGGATGCACAAACTTTGTTTTCATCCAAGACATTTAGCTGGAAATTTTTAATATACAATAATATACTCAAACTAGGATATTTCAAAACTCTTTCAGCTCAGAAACTGCAGTGTTACTTGTTAAATATTTTGTTACATACCTTCCAAAAACTTTAGCACCTACCACCTCCATCAGTGTTTAACCATATGGAAATCAAACATTTCAAAATATTGTTATTATTATTTCAACCTAGACCCTAGTTTCTAAGTGACTAATGGAGACAAATTTTAGGTTTAGTATTGAACGAGATCATTTCAGCGGCAGCTGCAATGTAATCCTTTGGGGCAATTGCTCCTGTGAAAGTGCATCCACTAATATTGCTTGTTTTTTTTTCACTGACAGTCTCAGATTGTTATTATGGGTATCTGATGATAAAAGTATTAACAGGAACTAGATGCCTGAGGCAGCTTGCTGGCTAATTTAACCACCAACACATTCATCTCTGCACGCTAGGTTGTTTACATGTATGAGCAGGGGAGGGGCTAGACTCTCAGAGGGCAAAGCATTCTCGTTGGCCCTTCTGATGAAGTCATTTTAAAATTCATAGCTGACATATTCTTTCCTATCCATAAAAGCAAATTGTCACTTATTTAGCCAAGCAAGCCTATCTCTAAGAAAACATACAGTTAAGCCACTTTGTCAGACTAGCTTGTTATGAAGAACAAAAATAGAAAACAGGTTAGAAGTCACATTCAAATGTTTGAGCACTGAGGACAGCACGAGGCGCTCTATGTGCATTGAAAGTCAAACGGTAAAGCCACCACTGTTAGACAGTGACAGGCTAGGTGCACTGTCTGAGTATCATGTCTTTATTACACAGGAATAACATACACATAAAACAATACAAGATCAAACATAAAATAGATAGTCCAAGTCACTACAGTTTACAACACCACAGGCAGGGACACAGACACAGACTTCACTTTTAGTGGACATACTTCCACAGATGCAGTTGCAGCCTGTTTTGCGGCTGTCAGCTGAAAGGATCTCACTCCATACTGGACCAATGCCAAAAGTGTTTGTCCCCATTACTTACTTAGACCACAAATTGTGGGAAACTCCCATAATTCCAGGTCCAGGTAGACAAATACCAGATTTACCCTTTAATAGAATACTTTTATATTAATATAATTGTAGGATTAAGATAATTTGTTGAATGTGACTAGTGACAGACAGATGCTATTAGGCACTATTGATTGCCTGATAAAATCATACAACAAGGAGAGTTTAATAGCTTTACTGAAATGCCTTTCTTTCTGGGTATTGTGTGTCTTCCAAGAGCAGCTCAATAAAATAGTTCAATAACTAAAGGGAAAGCAGTGTGGCACTGACTTAGCTTTAGTGATTTGTGTACTACAGCAGGACAGCACCCTGTTGCTAGTCAAGGTCATTTGTTCCGCTCCAATAGTATTGCTTGAGAGAATCTAGCCCAGCACGATAATATCTTGTCTATGTTTGTCTTGTCTATGAGACAACAAGCATTTATGTTTTTATTAAATAACATGCACTTGAAATATATGATGACATAACTAAAAAGATGATGATTATTCATTTCTGATCTTGCCTCAGTACATTCCTCAGGTTCACTTTGCTTTCAGTAATTTTTTCTAAATTTGTGATCCCCGATGTTTGATCATGTAGACATATTGGCTTATTGAAACTCATCGTTAATTGGCAAAAACACAGAGGAAGGTAATTTCATAGATTCAACTAAAAATGGCTACACATCAGTGGTAACCTAATAATAAACAATGGGCTATATGCCATAACAGGTTTTTGTGCCATGCAACTTTTTCATGGAGATTAGACCATGTTGAACATAAATAGTGTGTTAAATACAGTCTAAAATTGTCTTTCTTCACAGTTTATTTCCATGACTTACAACAGAAGCAGAGACCTTCCACCTTATAATTGTTTTGTTGTCAAAATACCATGATTTTGATGGTGCCGTGCAAATATAAGCACTTTGAAAAGGTGGTAATCATTTTTAATAAGTCACTGGTCTTACCTGGTCCTGAAGTTAGCAGGATGGGGATGTCCATCATACAAGGACAGGAAGTCATATTCTTCTTCTATGGCAAACGACAAGAACATGAGCTGGATTCTACTTCCTTCCTCCCCAACAATGACCCACGTGCAGTTTGCCCCATTCGGGTAGCCGTAGGGAAAGCCTGGCGATTCTATACTGCCATTTCTTCCTTTCATTGTACCACCACACGTGTAGATGAAGCCTAAGAGAGACAGGAGAAAACAGTTCATTTATCTTAACACAGTTATATTCATTCATTCTTAAATAAAATGCTGACAACTTTTATGATTAGGCAGGAAGACAGAGGAGAACAAAGAGGAATTCAAAGAAAAGTTAATTTGAAGAGACAGCTAAAGTAGGCACATAGGAGTTATTTATGTATGTGCATCTAAGTGTGTTTCTTCAGTATGTGCAAATGGTTGGAGTAAGTTAGTGTGTCTTTTGACGTGTGAGGCTTAGTGTTGGTATGACAGACAGTATCAACTTCAGAGAAAGCTTGCATAAGAACCACACACAGGCACTATTAGTAACACCAAAGTACATACACTACTGTGCTGTATACTTCTGATCCTGATAGCACTACAACTATGGTTTTTATTCTGCTTTTTTTATAAATGGAGTGAACAGTGATGGCCTCCTGGTCCAGTCCAATATTGGTGATTCACTGTCATTATTTCCTTTACAGTTACAATTTAAAGTACCAGCCTGGCACTGAAGCCAATTATTACTTTACATTAATATAGGAATAAGCCACCACTCAGCATGCTTGATACTAAGTAGGTCAGCTTTGTTCTGATATATCCTGCTTCTTTGATGCTTATGTGTGATTACATATTAATGTAATATATACTGTGTTTATAGAGTCAAAACTGTTGAAGTATTTGACAGAAATTTGCATAGCTTCACATATCTGTAGTTGTGACCAGGAACATAATCTTTTCACTGGCTCCCTCCACAGTGAGGGCACAGGGCAGGGTGTCTGTCAGAGCAGCATCACAACTAACTAAGAGATGAAATCAATAAGCGACGAGAGCATTCTGTGTGCCTCTACAAGATGAAAAGCTTCCTTTGTTTTTATTAATTAGTTACATGTCAAAATGCACTACAAGGAAAGGCCTGTGCCAGTCAGTCAGAGTTATACCTTTGATCATGACTCAGCAATTTATAATGTAGGGACATTTGTGTTTTTTTAAAGAGGAATACTGTACAGCTAGACTCACTTTAAAAATGACAGATGTGACAGAAATGCAATGTCTCATGCGCACCATGCAGCATCAAAGAATTGTAATGATTTCTTTAGGGAGGGAGAGGGTAAATACTATTAGATCTTAATGAGCTCCTGTAGGCTCTTCATTACAGCTCTGCCTTTGGGGTGGCAGGCAGGTAGGAGGAGGAGACAGAGAAAGAGTGTAGGAGGAGAGTAGTAGATGCAAAGCTAACAACTAAATCAACTGCAACAGGTAGTAAGAAGGGCTTTTTTTCCTCTGCGCAGGACAACAGCCCGACATACAAACCATGTCACCATAGTATTTCAACCGATAAGCTACTCTGATAAGTGGCAACACAGAGCTATAAGGACGCTTTGCTCTCACACGCGCTGCATTAATAGTCGCACACACTCACACGCGCAGTCACTCTCAAGTACACACTCTTGCTCGCTCACTCCAGGTTCCAGGAGATTGGATCTCATTTAAGGGTGTCAGGGAGCCAATATCAATATGTGGGACACTCCCGGAAGTTCCAGGAGTGTTGGGATGTCTGTACATGCAATATTTTCTTCATCAGAGTGCATTATCAGACTTTGGAAATAATTGTGATGTAAGAGGAGGAATATGTAAAACTTGTTTTTACCCTTTGGACTTCCTTTTACCAGCTGTATGTACTGATAAATCACAAGTGAAGCTAATTCTGCTGCTGTACTTCCGCTAAATCTCACCGGGTTAGAATGCCTGCTAAAACCCTAAATTGTAAAATGTAAATGTAATTGATCTCCTTGGACTTTAAGGTTCACATTAGGATAATTATCTTCTCCCTTTGATCTTAATGATCCTTTTATATCAGACACGCCACAGGTGTTAGATGAAAACCTGAACGTCCAGCAGTGCAGTCGGTACAGGGCATTTTACATTTTTTGCAATGCTCTATTGATCCCCGATGGAGAAACTCTTCATTTCACTTCTGCAGAGTCAGCTTACAGAGCAGAAACCTTTAGAGCTGGTGGGGATTTTGCATCTACCTGCTTAAGGACAATACAGCACAGAAGAAACTTGAAGTCATATTGGCTTGATCTAATGTATTTTTGCTGACAAATGGTTTGTAGATCATTTCCTCATGCACTGTTGGTGTGTCTTTTTTCAGTGTTTTAAAACCATATTTATCATTGCGTATTGCAGCTCATCAGTTTTATGTGCCCGGAAATAAAGAAAAGAAGAAAAAAAGCTACAGTACATGTTGATGCTGCAGGTCTTTGCCTTTGTATGTTATTTCAAGTGTTAAATGACTGTTTAATTGAAAATCACTCTTACTGTATGCTTAAAGTCCTTGAACCTTAATTGATCTCCTCTGAGAGCATAGCTCAAATCAGGACAATCATCCCCCTGCCTTTCATGTTTATGAACCTTGTTATTTACCATGGCAGCCAGGGCCACAGGGACAGCACGGCAATCCCACTGGATGCTTTTCCAGCCAATTATCCAAGACAGAACCCCAACCAAAAAACCGGTGAGTGTCTTTATGTATGCATCTCCTTGTGTGTGTTTTTCCAACCCTCATTTACCCAGACAATTCCAAGGCCATCACAGTGACGGATATAACGACCAATGGCAGTCTGAGCAGCAATTAAGGCCCGGTATCTCTGTCCCTTCACAACCAATCAGAGCTGAGATGTTGAGGACTCGCGAGGGACAGGCAGAGCCATATGAGAGATACACAGCATAGCAGGCACACAAATATGCACATACACATACTTACAAAACTGGTTTACAGTATACAGTACCAAGTTTGGACACACTTTTTCACTCAAATGAATGGGATATTATGTCCAAATCTTTGAGTGGCACTGTATTTCATCTAGCATACACAGTCACAACATCACTTTCAATTTGCCTTAGGGAAAATAAAGGCCTGAAAATGCCATAGCCAACTTTCTTCTAAAAGATACTGCAGAAAACACAACAACAAAACAAGCTATCAATCTGCCATTTTGTCCCAAACCAGAAAGGCAAGATAGTGTTGTTCGCAAAAGGAACTGAATTTTATGATCAAAGTTAGGATGGATTTATGCTCGAGGAAACAGTGGTTCACTTGAGTACAGCAGATATTCACAGAAACAAAGAAAAAAGTTAAAATTAAATAATATCCATTTTTTATTTAAACCTCATGTAACAACCCCTGCATAATTCTGTAGTAAGAAAACCATAGACTGGACCACAATATCACTCAATGGATGATACTATTTCCTATAGCCAAAAACAAAGACTGGCTGATGCATATGTGAGAGCAAACAACATTTTGTAAGTCAGTCATGGCACGACATGTGAACACAGGATTTGGGGTTCAGGAGCCTGACTCAAGAAGTATGAACTGCTCTGCCTGAATAAAGACTGGAACACACACAGACAAGCTGTTTTGTCACACGTTACAGCAGGGACACTGTAAATCAAGCATAATAAAAGTGCAATTGGGACTTCATTCAGAATGATGATATTCTTTATGAGGTGTTTACTGAATTCCCAGGGGTGAGTTTTAGTTATGCACCTACAATTAGACTTAACAACCTCTAAACAGGACACATGGCTTTGACGACCCAAGGGTAATCTTCTGTGGAAATGGTAATGACAGTGGGAATGTGGTGAAAAGCAACACTTCTAAAAATGTTCTCATTACCAAAAAGAAAAAAAAAAAAGAAAAGAAAGCTTGTTGCCAGTTTTGTAAACTGTAACACCAGCGATGTTGTTTACAGGCTTCAGTGCTCCTGTCAGTGTTTTTATATACAGTGCAGCTGGTCAAACTGAGAGAATGCTGAGGGAAAGGGTATCAGAGCAGTGCAGTGAATCCTGGTTTTCCCTGAGCCAGGCACTACATGACTGCCCTGCATGCTGTGACTCCATAATGGAAGTGACAGGTGTAAGATATTAGGGGTTATAGTCACATGGTTTGATCGATTCAGGTACATTTTTGCAACTATTAGATGTTATCTAATGTTTTTGCTAGTTTCCATCTTCTGGCATCAATGTCTACAAATGAATCATCCTTTTTTTTCTTTTAACAGACATGATCCCAGTGATCAGGACATACATCAAGAGCTAGATTTTCATTTAGTCTTCAGCTGTTTTACAGTGTGTTCATGTTATCCCTTGTGGTCTGTGTATTCCATGATGTATTCTTTTAAAACTATCCCTCTAGTGGATAAAGTATGTTTTTGCACATAGTGCATTAAACCTTGACACAAATGTGTGCAATCAGGCCAATAACATGTTCAATAAGTAATGACAGAAAAAAGAGAAAGTGATTGTAGTTCTAACTGACTTGATGTGTAATGACTATAATAATAATATAATAATATTTTAAATTGGATTTTTAACTTTGATTTCCGTGTCTTTCTATTGATGTGATTTTAAAGTACAGCGAAAGATGCTGAAGTACTAATTCATTCCCTTTGTGTAGATTTCCATTCCAACAGCATATTTTAAAGTGACTGCTGACCATTTGGAATAAGCCTGTCTTTTATTTTTTTGCTGCTTCTCTTTCAATTAACCGATAAGGAGTCTAGTAAAGCTATCAGAAACAAAACTTCACAATCTGTAGCCTAGAGTCCACACAGGAAAACATGATTAAGTTAATCAAAATGTTATATCTGAACCCAACTGATTTGGGTGTCTCTTCCTAAATGAAGTAAATTAATTCAATTGAATAGCTAGGATACAGAGTGGGGTGAATAAAGAGCAAAAGAGGGACAGAAGGACTGAGATGGAAAGCAGAATAAACAGAGAGAAAAGGACAGATTTTCCCTCATTCATCATTATGCTAAGAATGAAAGGATGATTTAAAACTCATCACTCAGAGACACAGAGGCGCAATAGTGTAGGAGGGAGGGAGTGAGAGAGAGATTGAGAAATATAGTAAGATAGAGGGGAGTGTAAAAGGAAGGGAGAGGGAGAGGAGGAAGAGGAGGAGAGAGAAAGAGCGAGAAGGAGACAGGGGGAAAAGAGAGACTTCTAATTATGCTGACTACCAGACCGAAACTGACAGCCTTTCTCCACACACACATACACACAAGCACACACATACTGACACATGCACACTCACAAAAACACACAAGCAAAGGGTCACAGAAAGGCATAAGGGAACACACACACACACACACACATACTGAGGCTCACACTCACAAGGACACACATGCACACATACAAATATAGGCAGATTTTGAGGGACGTACCATGCATCAATTCACACATGCAGAAGTACACACATACAAACACACACACACACACACGCTATTTGAGCAAGCCCGACCACTTGAACCTTTCACTCAATCCACCATTTCCTTAGTTTTTCATTCTTAACCTCCTCACCTCTCACTCAATCTTTCTCTTGCTCTCTCTCTCTCTCACACACACACACACACACACACATCTCAAGCACACAGGCACACAAAATGCCCCTTTAACAACCCTGACATGACAAGTTAACCCATTTCCTTGAACCTACTGACTATAGAGCCATTTACTGTGCTTTTTCCCCCCTCAATGCCCCATACAGACACACACATTCAGTGTATGAATATATTTTGATTCTAAATAAGCATTTATGCCTTTCAGTGTTTATTCAATACCCATGATTATATGCATCCACACTAAACTGCCAAGATGTATACAAGACTCACTTTTATATGTGAGCACTTTGCAGTTCTGACCAATGGTAAAACAGGAGGTGGGCAACCAAAGCACTTGCCATCTCGGAAGATCAAGAGGGTCTTGCATGATGATTGTAACTGGATCATTGCATATAGTTATATTTTTGGAGTATATGGAAAATATTGGGCACCCTAACTGAAATGGACTACTGTACTGTCCAGTATGTGTGTTTGAAAAATTACCGCTGTGATCCAAGGATAACCTTGAGGATTGAGCTTTTTTAGAGCCACTTACTGAGTCTACAGGGAGATTGTGTTTAACACTAAAGAGATCTTTGGTGGAGCATCACTTGAGAGATACCAATCTTCCCACCCCCAGCTGAAGATTTAAACACAGATTCAAATTGGCAAACAGTAAAAGGTTTGTGGTTGGACTGGGTAGCACCAAGGTGTGAATATATGCAATGGTACTAATGAGGAACAGGGTTTAGCTGGAAAAGAGCATGCGTGCTCAGCAAAACCTTCCCTGGATAAAATAAGCTTAAAGACAAAGAAGAAAATCTGCTTCTTGAATTGAGTGGATTTAATGGACCCTTGTCTGCAATATAAGCTTGATATCTTTTCTCAAAGCAATATCTCATCTTGAATGTCTTAGACAATGCACTGCAGAAAAAAATACAAGCTTGACAAGTGGCTTATGCCTGCAATCGTCACACCATTTTAAGTTTTTACAGTACAACTTGTTACAGAAACATTTTTCAAAGTAGTTTGGACAAGTTTCATTTGTAGACACAGTGTAATCCAAAAAGGCAAAAGGGTGTACTGGAGGCACTGGTGAATGATCCAGGATATTTTACTGTCTCCCTAGGCCACAATTTCCCCAGTTCCAAAAAATTGGAGGCTTCACATCAGTTTCAATCATATCACAGTGTTGGTGCAGCAGGAGAGCTGGTGCAGAGGGCTCTAACAATAAAGCTCAGGATTTCCCAAAAAAAAAAGTTAAATAATTGAATCAATCTGCAAGCAGATAGAATACCTTGTAGGGGGTATATATAGCATTGTACTAATTACCCCTTGCATGCAGAATTGTCTTTGCAGAAATGGAATATAGCATGTTTTAATGTGTGTATAATCACCTGAAAATAAGAATCTTTGAATGTTTGTTACCTCAGAATGAGTCTTTTACAGGGAGTGGGTCCTCCTCTACAGAGCTGGCCATGTTGTGCCACCATGTTTCTACAGTAGCCCAGAATAGACAAACCAAATTCTGGTTCTAGAGAGGGCCTTTTGAGTTTTTCTGAGGTCACAATAGGTTCTCCTACTTGGTTGGAAGGGAAGAGGGGGAGGGGTATTCACTTAGTTGCAATCTGAAACTTCACAACTAGATGCCACTAAATCCTACACACTGCACCTTTAAGGAAACCTGTAACCACACCAACACACTAAAGTCCCTTGCATTTTTATATGTATATATGCTATGTATTCTGGCTTAGCCCACAGGCTAATATATGCAGAGTCTCCATCCCTGTTAAGCCTTTAAAGACAGTGAGTAAAACATTATCATGAAGCAAGGGATATTATTTAAACCCATCCACAATAAGTGAATAAAAACCTGCCGCAGCCATACTGTAAGATAATTTCACTTCACACATCCTGAAATAAGCTTGATGATTCTGAGGGGGTGAAATCAATTACTAAGCTTGTCATTTTCCAAGGGGAACCCTATGATCAATATGCCCATTTTCACATGGTGCTGACTGCTAAATGAGGAAACACTGAAATTACCCCATTGTTCATGTGAATGGGACTAGTAGAAACCTCTTACGGACTGCTGGGCATCCCCAGTTTCTACTTGGGGGGCCAAAACTGTCTCCATATGACACAAATCTGTGTGAGTGTGCACATATCCTGTGATATAAAATATTACTCTCCTCTTCAGCAGAATAGTGACATTACATCTGTCCAACTCTGAGAAAAATATGCTTTAAATTCTCCTCCATCTCTCTGCCTCACTCTCTGTGTCTCCCTCTTTCCGTTTGTCTGTCTCTCTTTCATCTCTCTGCCTCTCTCTTTCCCTCTCCATCTCTGGCTCTCTCTGGGGACCTCAGTGATACCAGATTCGCTTAAAGGGCTATTCCGTCTAATCTTACAGACTCTCATTTATGATTAAAGAATGGATTTCCCAGTGGACTAAACTGACCAATCAAATCATCGCAGAAAGACAAACCATCCAATAAGTATTCAGATCACAGTAGCACTCAAGCTCCACAAGCAAAATGAAATGTACGTGTATATCTGTGTATTTGGGCCGACACAGATGTGTTCATGAATGTGGTGTTAGTTAATTTAAATGAGCTGTCTATGTTTCTGGAAAATTATTATATCTGTACATTTTTCCTGAGGTGGTTTTGGAGGAGAAAGACAGAGGAATGACAGGGAAAGGGAGGGTGTTAGGGGGCAGAAGGAATGACAGAAATGTAGACAAACCAAAAGAAAAAAGGTGACAGGACAAAAGGAGGAAGAGAGGAGTGGAAGGGGGCAGAAGGGAAGAGAATGAGAGAAGAAAGAGAGACAGCAAAGGCAAAAATGCAACAGAGAGAGACAGAGCAAGAGAGAGTAAGCATGTTTAAAACATCCCATTGGTTCCTGCTGTCAGGAGCGCTTGTCTGCCAAGAATTAGACTGCTCCATGCTGCCACTGACTGACAGTCAGCCCGCGGTCTAGACTATACCCTGGAGTGGTTGAGGCTAAATAAGGGAAATGCCTAGAGAGAGACAGAGGGAACACACCGGGCTGAAAATCAATTTATAACACTGTCAGTCAGAGGCAGGGGGGAACGATGGGATAGAGATAAGGAGAAAGAGAAAGAGAACAGGAGTAAAGGGGAGACAAACAATGAGAAAGAGGGACACACACATAAGGAAAAGACAAAGACAAAATTGTGGGAACTGCAAACAAATAGGAGTTATCAAGAAATGATAAAGAAATGATTAAAATAGAGGGGACTCTTTTGAATTGTGGGAATCAGAGAGGAAGAGAAGGGGAAGTGGTGAAGAGGGGAAAGACAGGGAGACTGACAGACACATGATACTTGGCTACAAACACTGAGTGAAGCTGGATTGCAGGTGGCAGAGCTTCTTCAAATAATACAGCTCTGTTGAGAAATTATGAGCCTACACTAATTAAAGACCTAGAAAATCCTGGCATCTAAACTAAAAGCATCCAGAACCACCTCTGCTTCAAAACATGAAGACGTGACTGGAAACACTGGATTACTTGTTAATTTTTTGCCTGATCAACTGTGTCATGTTTAAGCCATTGTTTAAATTCTCAGAACACATGCTGTGACTGCAAAAACCAGTCATTTAAATATTAATAAACTAACCTGTAATCACTATTCATTTGTGTCAGTTTTTAATCAGTACACTATTGGTCATGAATTGCCTGGCAGATAGATAACGTACTGTAATTACAATTATTTTCCACCTACTTTAAACAAATCCAATACAGTGGTTTGTTACCATTATTTTATTGCAAAACGTATAATAAAGCACTGCCTGCAGAGCCTTGAAATGTGAGTTATTAAAGAAGACATTTTAATTACCCCAACTTTTCTCTCAACACAAAGGGGGCTTGTATGTAATAAATGTGTCCAAAGAAGAAGAGTTTCTGTACCTCTACACGACAGCAAAAACTACCACCAAAATAGGGATGCAAACAAAATTAAATCAAAAATTACCATCAGACTCCAGAGCTCTAAAACATTAAAGATTAATAAGGAAATGTGAGGCTGAGCTGGAAAAATAAGATATTGGGAGTATGTTACTGTCAACAGAGATTGTGTGTGAACTGTGTAGACTTTAACATGTACAGACGACTCTGCACATGAGATTCGTTGACAATTTTTTAAAAAATATAAAAAATTGCTAGCCATATCCTTTATCCATTGACATTTACAGTAAAGAATATAGTTACATAGCACTTACTTGATTGATAGAGCTGAACAGCTGCATTTTGAACATATATCAATTGTTCATCAGTGTTCATTCAGCACAACACTCATTCAACAATAGTAGGAAAATGAATGATACTGAGGTATGATTTAGCCAGCAGGGTAAGCCCTTCCAAAAGCCTCTGGTGTCACTAAAATGCTGTTTCTGAATTGATTGCTTGTCCATTTCAAGTTGACATGGTCTGCTGTCTAATTAGGCCAGCTGTTGTCTAGAGTAGTGACGGTAAAAATTACAGGGTGAGATGCAAGTTTAGCGTAAGCCTAGGTATTAGTACAGTAGGGCAATGATATTATAACGTAGGTGAGTCTGATCAGCATGGAGAGAGAGAGTGGAGGAAGATGAGTCTGTGTAATCCGGAATATACCTCTGAACATGTGGGGGAGTTGTTAGTTTAATTCTTTGACAAAATAAATGTAAGGGACCTTTGTAACCCAATGGCATACACACACTCACACTGTCTTTTTGAAGCTCTAAAACTTCAAACCAGCTTGCTACAGCATGTGGGCACCCATTGTAGTTTAATAACACCAAGGACGGTTACATCACATTCTTTGTACTGGTAAAGTAAAGGCAACACTTTGTAACAGCTATTACACAAAAGACTCAGACACCATGAAATACTTGTTTATGAAACAAACGAGAAAAAACAAAATGTCGTGCTGAATAATTCTTCAGCATTTGGAAAAAAAACTATTCAAGTCAATCAAGACTTTAACTGTAAATGTATTCAGATTAAAATGGAAACCATTAGTATGTCATATTGGTGGTGAGTTGTAGAAACATAGATTTACTGTTGCAGCTATTTAAAATTCAGAAAGGCTTTTATGCTCTCCTAGGAAATTATATGTAAGTGCTATAAATTATACCACACCGTCTCAATTCATTGTTACTTTCACCTTAATGCTAGTTCACCTTAATGGTTTTTCATTTTAAATGTGATTAGGCTTTCAAAGTCAAAATACATATCCTCAGTTGACCTGTTCCTGTAGTGTGCTTTCCAACTATTCTGAACATGGATGGTTAATGATGATGTTTCTATATGGTGCTAATGGTCCAAACTCTCTGATCGGCACTGTGACTGTGTCATACTTTGTTTTTGTGTTTTATTACTTGGGGTGTTTCAGTGATGAAGTTGTTTTCTGCTGTGGTATCCTCAGGGGTAATACTATAGCTATATATGCTTCAATTTATTCTATTTAGTACACTAAAGACTAACTCTTCTATATCTGCACCAATACTACCCCAACACTACTCTTATAGCATTAGTACAGCTAGTATTTTTTGCTTTTCAGGTAGCCTATTTAGACATTCTGTGTTCATGAATTAACACAATTCAAGGTTTCTTTAGCTCTATTGTTTTGCTTGTTTTAATGTATCTCTTTATCTTCCTGTATTTAAATCCATTGATCATTCTCACTACTCTGCTACTCTGTAATATCATACATAGTCCAGTTGCATTTGCATAGGCCCATAGCAGTTATTTCAATTTCTGTACATGTGCCTTTCTCTGATGGCTCTATTAACAGCTTTAAAACACTTTAAAAGGTATATTGTATCTTTTAATCAGTTTTTCATCCAGATTGAAATGGCATGATTTGTGGGTGTGTGCATGCATGTGTGCACAAACCTGTAACAGATGAGTGTGTGTATGCTAAATCATATCAACGTCAGAAGTGCATCCAGAGGTAGGGGCTACTTTTTTCTCTTTTTTTTTAAACGAAGCCACTGCTTATCAAAAGGTCCAGGTACATGACTACAACTGATTACTTGCCTGGAGATGTTCCCGGCTCACACTGATTCTCCTGAGAGAAGGAACCAAATTTTGGCTTAACTCCCCCTTCTGAATATGAACAGGAAGTCAACATTGTACATATCGCTGTATAAATACATAATGTTAATAATACTGTATTGTAATGATTGGAGGGTGATTATATAAATGTTGTATTCTATTCCATTGGGGGACAAAAGGGCATTATACGCAGCAAATTGTGGGTAGAAACGTTGAAATTAAGTAAAATTACAGTAATAAACCATAATATTTGCAGCATATGTTTCTAACTGCAGCATGCTGGCCTTAATGGCGGCTGGCTAAATGGCAGCTTAGAGAGAGGCATTGCACAACCACAGACGCATACAGGAGGGGGAGAGGAGCAGTGAGCAGTGAGGACAGGAAGCGATGGGAATAAGCAAGCACTCACTTTCTGTAATAAATTTGAAAAAATATGCTTTCTAAGAAAGTGGGTCACTGAGAGCAGGCGAAGAATGCTAAGCAGAGGGCATTTTGGGTAAATTCAAGCTTGTGTGAGCTTCTGAGCATTGCAGTGAGGGAGTGCGAGGGTGAGTGACTACTTGGGTTTGTCATTGTAAGATTTTTTGGTATTTACATATTGAGAGTTGAGCATTGTGCTTCTAAAAGAGGAGATGAAGAGCAAAAAAGAAGAGATATGAATAGGAAGGGAAGGACTGTTATTACAGTATCTGGAGTGTTGGGAATTGATTTCATCAATCAGCATTTAATGAGCCCTCTGCCATGCACACAGATACACACAGATATAGGAAACATAAAGTGTAGATACATAAACCCTCAATGATTGGCAGGTACTACATAGCATAAAGGATTAATGAGACAGAGCGGAACGGGGAGACAGATGCTGTCTTTGGGGGTTACTATTGATTTGTGTCTGCTGAGTGTCATCATCTCCAAACTGACTAATGAGGTCCGACAGACACAAACACACACACACAGAATATACACAGCCTTCCCTTCAAGGCCTTCTTATAGGTAAGTTGCCACAAGTCTGTTACCTGAATCTCCATTCAACTATTGTACCAGTACTTCAACACCCTCCATGTATACCCCTTCTTCTTATTTCTTTCTCTTGTACATATCTTTGTCTGTTCGATTGCTGTCCCGAGTGATGTTTTGTTTTTTATTTTTTCAAATTCCTGCCATAGTCTCTCTTCTTTTTCTCTCTGCTTCTCTACCATGTAATTTTTCTTCTTCGTGATTCCTCTCATGTGAAAGAGAACGATTTCAAGAGGAAAAATATGATGTGGGATTATGTAATTTCATCATTTTTCCTGGGGCTTAAACCTTGCAGATGCTACAAACACACATACACAAACCCCTCACACTTTTTCTCACATGCTTTTTGCTTGTTAATATTTTCCCCTCCACTATCCTCAGTGGCACGAGCAGGTATATCATACATAAAGCCACTACAGGATGAGCTCACTCAGAAGACAGTTACACAGGAATTACTCACAGGATTCAAATTTCATTTCCACCTTTCTCTAGATACGGTGTATGCAAAGAGGTGGAGCAGAGGTGACAAACATGACAACAGGGCAAACATTTGTCTCCAATTTGCTGACTTCCCATTACAAATCTTAATTCATTGCCACATCATCGGTAAACTACCTTGTATTTCCTGCCTTCTTGCCTCCTGACAAAACAAACAGTAAAAAGTGATGTTTTTAACTATTTAAAACACTTTATTCAAGGTAAGACCAAATAAACCATTAAACATTACCATTAAGTAAATATGCTGTGTAATGTCCCAAGTGAACTGTGTTTCCTCACCATGATTAGCTGCAGTTGTGGAATGTGATATCAATCTCAAGTTGGCTATAGGTACCTGCAGTTTAAAGAAATAAACTGTACTTATTCAATGATTTATACTGCTACCCAGAATTATGTTTGATTGTTAGACAATTTTCAAGAATATGTGCCAACCATTCAGATCAAGAGATGATGATAGACTACTGACAGATTATCAAAAAGTCTTCCAAACTACACAAATGTTTTTAGTCACTGTCTCTTAAAATTACCCTTGTGTTTTCTGATCTGACTCCTCTTCTGGCGGGGCAACAATGTTTATCGATGTCTCCCAAAACATATAAAACCATTCAGTTTTATGAGGTTTGTTAAAATACTTGCTTTAAAAATTGTTTTTTGGTTAAACAAATGATTTCCTTAGGTTTGAGACAGATGGCCTCCCATGTCAAAGTGTTGACCCAATCATTCATCCTGTCCTGTTCCTTCGGAGGGTTTGTAAAGCTTAATACTACACTATCTCTGCTTTTGCTTTGCAGTTGTAATTTGCACAACCACTTGACCCTTGTCAGCTAAATGTGAACATTTATCATTTTAGACAAATAAGCAGTGTTTTTGTTATTCTGAACAGTCTTGTATCTCAATTATGTATTTATGATGGAGCTCCGTATAGTTGCACCTCTTTGAAATTCACAGTAAAGTGGGCCAGCTGCAAATGAATGTCATGGTAGGGCAGTATATAAAGCAAGCAACACAGTGTGGTTTTTCTTGTTTGTTTGTACTGTAGAATATGTTAAAATGTGTCATTTTGCATCCTCATAAATCATCAACATGTCCTGGAAAACCTGAAAACAGTAACAGGGGATTCCAAATTTGGCTAATATTGACTGCTTTTCAGTCTCTGTGGGGGTTGTACATTGAGGACACTAACATTGTTTTGTCAGGGAGTTGTCAAAAGAATTGCTTTGATAAAGTCTATAAACATATATTGTTGTTTAATTTATTCACTCAAGCATAAAAACACACACACAAGCAAGGGTAAAATGTTTAAATGGATTAGTCTAATCTGCTTCTGAGCCATACGAAAACATACAAGCACAAAAACACTTGATGACATACACATACTGTACATTCCCACACATGTTTCATTCAATAAAACAAAAACATTAGACGAATGCAGTCTCTTTTTCTTCCCTTATTTGTGTCTTTTTCTGTGAAGTTGTCACAAACCATGCCCCTAACTGGCATTTCTTCTTTAAACACACACTGTCTCCTTCACAATCTCTTTCACATACACACAGACACACACAAACACACAGACACACACACATACACAGTCATGCTGTTCTGACACGAAATTCTGATCAAGAGAAAGGAGTCACACACACCAAACCAGACCCAGACGAATGCTATGCTATTAGAGCAGTCAACAACATCAAAATGACAATTATAAGTTTACTGGCACTCAACACCAATAATCAAAGAGTACATGATGGATCTTGGTCTTAGTGATAGTAGGAGGCTACAAAACCTGTCAGCCTGGAGCACCCCTATGAAGGGTCTAAAATAACCCCTTCTATACACACTATTAACAACATTTTATCGAAGAAAAAAAACCAGAATAATACTAGTCAATCAAAATATCAAGGAGGCCTACAGTATACACACCAAATTTCCAATACTACTACTTAGCAAATCAATAACAATACTTAATAAACTTACTTAGTAAATGGATCCACGCAACTCATCACCACCCATCACACAAATCAAAAGCCAAAACATAGCAATGAGACCTATCCTTCCTCAATGACACAATTAAATGCCACAACTGTTGGTGGAAAGTCAATAACATAAAAAACACAGCATTGTCACCTACCCATATGGCACAATCTAGACTCCACTGCAAACGAATCACCTCTAAGAGGCACTAAATGAAAAGAGAAAAGGGATTGCACACCTACATCACATTTATGACCGTGACACCTTGTGAAAATTCCAGCAGCTTAATGACATATATGGCATTGAGAAACAGAAATGCTTACAATACATCCAATTAAAACATTACATGAAGGTGAAAATAGATTTCTTAAGCAAACACCTGGAACAACAACCACTATAGAACAGCATAAATACAACTGCAAATGAAACAAATCAGTCTCACTGTTTAAACTTATTTATTTCACTAACTCTACCACTGCACCTCATATTCCGATAAACAAGTAAAAAACTTAGATAAAATATTTCCAACAATTCTCAGATCTACTCTGCTGCCATTGAGCCAATGCCATAGCCAAAGGACAAATGCAAATGTAAGCATGTTATTGAGGAAGAAAGGGGAATGTGTATGTGTGTATGTATGAACAGAAATAATTAATAATACTTAACATAGCCCACCCTGCAAAAATAACCAAAGACGCCCTCCACTCATTTACTTTTATTTCTTTAATTATTATTTTTCTTTCACATCCTGTCCCTAGTACCTATCTGCATCCTTCTATGTTTTGGAAACCAGTATTATCTCTTGTTGCCTTCATATTTGTTAGCATGTCCATATTGTCTATATATGTATGCACTAATTGGTGAATAACAAAAATGGAGAAAGGACTCACAATTAGTACTGTAGTTGGATAACCATTAGTTATATAGCAACCTTGCTGTTTTAAAGACTGAATCCAGTTAAGCCTTTCTATCATAAAGGAATTTAGTGATTCATATATTTCTACTCATTTTTATATTTTAATTTCCATCTTTCAAACCCCAGCTCCACAGCTGTCACAGTGACTGAAAGGGCTGACTGTTGGATATCTAGAAATTGCAACATTACAACAATGAGAAAAACTGTTTAATATCAGCATTCATAAAATTGCATCTTCATAATTAATAAAGCAATGTTCAGTCACCTGAAAATGTTTTTAACTTGCATATCAATATATTCATGAAACTACATAAATGTACATGTAACAGTATATGTAACATGTTTAAAAGGTTATAATTTCTGATAAAGTGAGTCAGAGAAGTCAATTAAAAGGCTGCAGTTGGTTGTAATGTATGTTCACTGAATCACAGCGCTCAAACTCATCTTGTATGACATAGCTACTTCGAGCAACACCATTTGGATTCACTCAGTCAACTCTCAACAGCAAAAGTGCATCACAAATCACTGCAAGGAGTTCTTTACATGAATATTCAGTGAACACTTCTTGTCAAACCGGGGGCCTCTGAGCACAGGGAAAAGGGGAAAAACAAACCTTTGATATAAACTGGATTGAGGATTCAGGAAGTAAAGTCTCGTTATGAGGAATCAAAAAACAACGGAGTGACATGGGACCAGCGCTCTGCAACGTGGCATTGCTCTGAGCGACAGTTCATCTGCTCCGCTGTTGTTTTTTTTCCCTTTAGTTGAAACCTTGATTCATCTAGGGAAAATCAGCTGAACACACTTTTCCTACCTCATGTTCATTAACTGATTAACCCCACCACAGCAGCCTAGGGAGAAATTGTAGCACGCCAATTCCATTGTCACTATATTATATCATATTTTGACATCATTGCATAGAGACACATATTGTGTCTCCACATGATGATGTCATTGTCATCTGACATTTTTACTGGTTAAGAGCCACAACGAGGGTGGTCTATTGGAATTCTTATTAGACCTACTGAAGTCAGGTTATGCTGTCTTTTGCAGCAATAAAACCACTAATAAAGTTTGTAGTTTGTTATTTTCTGTATTCTTGCATTTCTTTGCTTTTGTTGTTTCCTCATTTATCAATCCAACTTTTTCCTTTAATTTGACACCCGTCCGTAGAGAGAAGAGCTCCCCAACTATTGAGTTTAATAAATTATATCTTCTGATGTCGATATTTTAATTGTTTTAGGTCAAGAGTTGAATACAAAGGCTAAGCTGCACTTGACTGATCATGCTGAAATCAGATAGTTTTTGTGTGTTTGTCAGTAGAAGTGTGTGTAATACTATTCCTCATTTCACAGATGGAAATAGTCCTTTAAATCAAAACATACAGTGTGCATAGATGCCCCCTTTCCCAGCCTGCCAAACAGACACACCAATCACACACACATACTGATTCCTCAGTTGATATTTCCAGGGTAGCAAGATTTTCCTGCTCATCTCTCTGCCAGGGTGGATCAATAAAACACTTCAGTACCAAATTTGGCAACCCTGACACACAGACTTAGATACACATATCAATCAAATAATTGTAATTAATATGGCTAGAACAGCATTTTAATTAAACTATATGCATATAATAATTTTTTGCTCATATCACTGTTGTTACGCAACTTTGCATTCTGACAATGAGTGGCATAAATTCAAAGCATGAACAAAATGAACAGCTCAAGGCATGTGATACAGCCCTGGGCAATGTTGACGGTGTCCCAGTATACAATGATTTATGATCAGGTTGAGCACAAAATGCATCTGTGCTTGCCCTACTTATTTATGAATAATATGGATCTCTGTTGCAGCCAGGAGCACCCTAAAGGCTGGGAGCACCCTAAAGGCCAAGAGATTTAATATAAAAGAAACAAGTAAAGCTTACTCCTTTCTTTTGTTAATCTCAATAACACTTCCAAATCCTGTCTAGCTTTGGTAGTGTTGCTATCATGGATCTTATGTTGGTCTGAAGGAGAGGTTAGGCATTGATATGTCTTTATGGAGTCTGACAACAAATTATATTGTTTTTTTATTATTATGTATATTGTTCTGTCAACACCTCTGTCACTAGAGAAGTGACAGTAACATGGCATATTATACAACATGATGACGTCTATAAACATAAGAAATAAGTCCCTAAGGGCATCAGGCAGAGAAAAAGGAAGATTTACCAAGGTACAATCATTTCTAGACTTACAGTCCTCTCACGTTACATTTGTGCTCTTATTGCCAATAAGAGCTGTCTCAAGACCATTCATTAGGATATGTAAACCTTACACAGCTATGAGAAGTATTATTGAGATATACGGTGTCCAGCAACCACTTTAAAATATTTGTAGTCATATTTTAAATGGATGTGAGGGGCTCCCTTTTTGACTCAGATTTCTGTGAAGAGGCTTAATGCTCCCTTCAACTCTCTCCATCAGAGAGATCTGATTATAGTTTATAATCTTGAGAAACAATATGATGCCTGTGCAATGGTGAGATGAGACACAGAATAGTACTTAAACATAATATTTAATGCATGAGTGCAAGTGCTAAAGCTAGTTGACTGGTATCTGAGTGGTACACAGAAAGATTTGCACCAAGCAATCTTTATATGATACTTAGTTTAAGATGGGATTTAGCTGAGCACATAGAGTATATGTACTTTAATTTTTTAAAACCCACCCTCTATTAAATCTGCAGGGCAACACACAATCTAGCAGGTGACTCAGAACTGCCATCTGCAGGGGCGGTAAGATGCTTGCTCCTGGGAGCAGCATGTTTTGGAAGGTGGGTGTTACTTGTTCACCATCTCCACCACATTTTTCCTGTCAATATGGGGATTTAAATCATCATACTTCTACTCTGCAGGCCACTGCTAGTCCAAACCCTAAAGGGGAACATTTAAACCTAACCACAAGACCACAGACCTGTTTAATATTCAAAAGATTTTGGACAATAAAGTGTCTACAAACAAAACTGTCTTCTTCAGCTGGAGATGAGAGCAAAATGTGAAAAGACAATGTCATCAGGTGACTTTTGAGTCAGTCCACTGTAATTGAATAAGAAATTGACTCTGTGGGCTGAAAAGCTTTGGTTTGAAATAATACATCCAAATGAGCTGAAGCTGACTGTCGGGCTAACAGCTGTGACTTCTTTCCTCATGCCAGTGAAATCACCACTGGTGCTGTCATAATGTCCTCGGAGGTGTTTCATTATTTACTGTCTATGGAGCAGATCCAGGATTTGTCCATATATGACGCCATCCACAGTGTATGTCTCTCCTTTTTAGCTTAAGGAGAGACTTAGTAAATTGACAATTTACAGTGAGCTGTAAAATACTGCAGAAAGAACATTTTGACGAGCCCTTTAACAAACCCTATTTACATCCCTGAATTAAATAAAAGTCACTCTAAAACCATGGAACTGGAAAAAAAACTGTTTAGGCTGCCCACTCCTTAAAACATTTTCCCAGACTTTTTTTTACTTCTTACAGGCCAGCAGGAACTGTGGAAATGAATACCTGAGCACTGACATTTGCATTCGAACAGGTTGAAAATCTGTCATGTTATCATTTCTGGCAAACCCTTAATATTCCTATTCATATGTGCACATGGTAAAAATGTCCTCATACCACCCACATATTTGTCAACATGAAAATACACATAGCAACAGGGCCAAGTCAAAGCAGAGCTGTGATATATATATATAGTCATATGAATAGTTAAATGAACATGCAATACTATATACACAGCTAGGAAAACAGCTTGAAAAACAAAATTAGACTATAAAGAGGGTGACTATGCTTTAGGACACTAAAGCATAGTTTTGCACTTTGCACAGAACAACAAAAATACACATTTCATGCCTAACTAACACTGAACATCTGCCTCAATGACAAAGCTACAGAGCACATCACGATATGAAAGCCTTAATTTATCATACAGTACAACCTTTGTCCAAAGACTTTTTAGATTGTGTTGTAGGGAAGTTTTATATGAGACCTACATGATACTACATAGGGATTCAATGTCCTGCTCAAAGGCAGTTCAAACAATGCATGGATGCCCTTAAGGGAGCTTGAAGTTGAGCTGTTATGGGAAAGTATGCCTGGTGCACATACTCCATACACAATACAAACATGTTTTGTAAACCTCAGCTTCTTTTCAGCAACCATTTGGGTCAGAAAATTCCATTATCTTCTTATATTTGGGTATATTTCTGGGGAATCTTTCTTGGCAACTGAAAAACGTAATTAGGGCATTCTACTCATTCCCATATTCAATTTCTTTATTCTTCAGATTTTATATTTGATGCTCTTGCTCAAACCTGGCAAAGATCTAAAGGCCCTAAAAAGAACAGTGAAGGTTTTCCAAATATGTGAAAGTAACTCTGTCAGGACTGCCAGATGGGGGAAAGAACATAGTTATGACATTTCAACACTTCTTAAATCCACATGAAAACAAAACAAAACAACATCCAAGTATGAGCAGTTTTATCAAATCAAGTCATCTTCTTTGTCTCATATCTTTGCTGTGTCTGTATATTGTATGTCAGCTAATAAAGCAGTCTAGAGATAAAAGTACAGTGTTAAATAAACATAAAACAAGAAGAAGCTGCAATCTGTGTCTACTTTGGTTTAATATAAAAAGGCACATCTTCTGTGGCACAAACTATGATCTGCCAACTCTCTTTACTTTACATACACTACTCTAAATATCAATATACTGACCTTAAATAGGAAATGATCTTCCTCCACAAACCACTTTACTATAGCTAACAAGGTGACCACTGATTTTGGATTCAGCCCACCAGTAGTTTTAATTGGAGAGCCAAATTGACAGTATTGGCATCAACTGATTACTGTGTACATACATGGGTGAAGCACCTCATTGCTATTGTGATTGATCACAGGCAGTCTAGACATAGAATTGATTGTTTCCAGGCAATGATTAATTCACAAAAATGAACCCCGAAGACAGACGTGTCGAACCAATGAATTATGACAGTGATACAGTTAATGAGTAGAGAGCAGTGACAAAAATAAACAACTCACTGGCTGGGATCTAGTTACCTCAGGAGCCTCTGCCTTGAGAAGCTAATTACAAACTGAGAGAAGTATTTGACGTTATTGATCTCTGTAGAATAATTATGTGTTTTTACCTCCGACCCTCCAGTGTGAATACAGGAGCAAGCCGGAAAACTGAAAAGCAACAGTAACCAGCTCAGAGTTTAGCACAGTGGGCAACAGACACTTGAGCACAAAGCAAATGGAGCTGTGGCTTTCCTGCTTTAAAACTGTAGGAAGGAAACACCTCTGTGGCGCAGCAGCTCTTCCTCAACATCCTCTGTGTTGGTGAAAATGGAGTGGGGGTTGAAGTGTGGTCCTGTTTATCTACTCATGTTGAACCAAGGCATATAATACTTACATAACTGAGGAATAATTACACAAAAAATAACCTAACACTAGTGGCCTTTAGTAGAGTAAACTTAACATTCACAGCATTCTAGAGTACATTCCAGACAAATGTTTTAACTAAACCATACAGAATACAAACCAGGGCTAAAACAGTTAATTAATCAAAAGATAATTAATCCCTAAAAACTCACAAAAACAAATTTCAGTTACCATGTTACAACTATTTCTGCCAGAATTTCTGATAATGCAAAAAGGTTTCATAACAGCTGGACACACGATGTATCCATGTTTACTGAGCCCATACAAGAACACAATTTTGAGTTTTTTTTGTTTTGTTTAGTTTTAGTTTTAAATAAAGTCATATACAGTTGGTTAATTAATTAATCAAGAAAATAATAATAATCTAGCTATGTATCCTGTTTGAGGTCCAGTGATATTGGTGTTGCTCCACCATTATGTAGATTCCCAGCAGTCTTACAGCACCCCCTATTTATTTAGTGGACAATGTGCTTAAAGTTAATTCAGCACCTTGGACAGCTACCAAGCAAACATCAACTATTAAAGTGCTACAGTTAGTGTTATCAACAGCAAAGCTTTACACTTAAGTCAATTTATTGACAATTACAGTAAAAAAAATAACTGCACTAGCACTATTTTTTATTCCCTTATTCACATCATTGAACTGTTTTAATGGCAGAGTAAATAATAATCCAACAGAGCATATGCAGTATCCAAGCTTATTCAGGACAGAAGGTTTGAGTGTCTTTCTTTGAACAAAGTTGATGACTCAGTCTCTTTTTTTAAAACAGAAAAGTTTGAGAGCTTGTTACTTGAACTGTCATGATTGTTTAATCTAAATAGAGAGAATAAGCCCACACTTAGACATCATATCAGCCATCTCTCTCTTTTCTGTTTCACACACACAAACACACAGTCACAGTGTGTCACTCAACCATCTTAAAGTCTCTCTCTCCTTCCTCGTTCCCTTGCTCTTTTTCCTCCTTACCTCCCTTGCTGTCTGGTAACCGTAGCAACAGGCAGAGGGCTAGGCTGCCAAAGTGGCAGGGGAAAAAAAAGAGAGAGCAACAAAGATGCACAGAGTAAGGGAGGAAAGATAGGAAGAAGAATACAGAAAAGAAGTGAGACAATTAGGGAAGAGGAGATGAAGGAAAATAAGTGAAAAATATTCATTGTGTAAGTGAGTTGGTTGCAGCTGAGACATGAAATAGAAGAAGTGGGGATAAGGAGGGTGAGAGTTAAAGAAAGAGGAAGGATTTGAGGAATAAAAGACGAGGAAAGGAATGCACAAAGCCAGATGAGATTTAATTTTGTAGCAAATGAAGGATATCAAAAGAACAAGTGAGTCATTTCAAAGTTTATATAACTGTTTAGATGTTTAACAGAGTCTCCTAGTCTCCTTGTATTTGTTCTCAAAATAGAATAATATGTGGGTATTAGACCGAATGTCTGTTGCTCGTCTGGCCGCCGTGTATGTTAAAAAACATTTACACCTTGTAAGTGAAAACTGACAAAAGAACACAGTCCGCAGATTGAATAAACATACTTGCACAATTTGCAGTCTGATACATTTCATTCAGTCATTGTAATTAATTCAAATTGCAAATGGGAATGCTGAGTGCCTGTTTCTTGATTGTAATGTCAAAGTATCCATTCATATATGACATATTTCATTACTGTAATAACATATTCAAATGACAGAATGCAAAAAAAAAATGCAACTGGATGTTTCTTGAAATGCAAGCACATCACTTCCTGAAAATGAAGATATGCAAATTTGAAATGTTGGGACATTTTCACTCAGCTCTTAGCCAAGATTGAACAATATTCCTTTGTTTTAGTGGGATCCCTGTAAAACATTTATTTAATCCAGTAAATGATGAATGACTTGAAAAAATAGCCCAGCTGGAAGCATTGTTGGTCTGGCCAAAGAGATAGAAACCAGATACTGGCAAAAAGCCTCATTAAAACTGTACGGACACACACACACAAAAGCACACACATACACACACTTACAAAAAGGAATTTAGCAAGGAGGCACGGCTCTAATGATAAAAAGAGCTGTACTTACACATACTATTTGTAACCTGATGTGTGATGCAACATTACCTATAAAATAATGGCACACTACAAGATATTTTTAGGATTATCGACCTTACATGATCTCACGTGAAGCAGATGGAGACTGACAAGGTGCAACAACTTGCTGTAGTAAAGCTCTTCTCTTTGTCCATACAGTTATGACATGTCTTGGTAGACATGTTACAGTACGTACACAGTGTTGACATGTTCTTGCCAACAGCTGTAGACTTGTCCCTCTCATTGGCAATTGTGATCCAGCTCAGAAAGTAGTGACATAATAATCCAGATTTTAAAACTTAAATATCAAACATGTTTGAAGTTATTGGGGCAGTCCAAATTAGTCTACGGGGAGTTCTGGAGGTTTAATATTTGATCTGTACCCCCATCACTACCAACCAAGATAGCAGACCATTGGGGATTAATCTGCCCAAAACTTAGCCTGGAATTACTGGATCCTCTTAAATTACAATTTGATTAAAATATTTTATTTATTACATAAATAGCTCATTATTACTGTGCTGTTCACTCCAACTTGCGGAATGAAAGTCTTAAATCTAGAAGTTTTTTTCAGACAGCAACAATTTGGCTAATGAAAAACGCAAATGCAGTAGCTTTTTAAAAGACACTGGGGGACAATGTTGTACAAACTGAACCAATGACAGTTTTTCAAGGCCTTGCACTGTCGCTTTTTTTCCCGAAAAGTCTTCTCTACTTGTGTGCGCCACACAAACTCCTTCTTTTAAAAGTACAAATAAACATACATACAAGTCTTCTGTGTTTTCTCTCAAAATTGCCGTTTTCATATTCTCCGTCAGAATGCACTTTGTATCCATAACAAGTGTATCGTTTTAAATTAAAGTTTCATGGTTTTCGGGTCACTACTTCATGAAAATTTTATATCAGTGCTTCCAAGCACAATGAAGCAAATTCAAAGTGATTTTTACCCACTTTTGGTGTTGTTTTTGGAGAGGAAGTTTCAACAATGGCACCGTGTTGCAACCGAGGTCAAATTTTGCGTGACATACAGTATGTGACTGCTTTATGCAACATAAAAGTATGAAAGTTTGAATTTTTAATGGCAATGTCAGGAGCTGTTAGCCTGGCTAACACCAGACCGCATCTCAATCTCATGTTAGACCGAGGAAGGGTCTGGTGAGGAGCCGATGAACGGATGCTGATCAAATGCTTCTGTACGCTACTGGACAAACTTACAGCCAATCATATCAACGATAGATGATGAGGTATTCAGAGCCTGTAGGGAGCAGCATGAACACATTCTTTTTATGAAGGGAAAATCATCTGCTGCTGCTTCGAAAAGTTACTGCACCTCTGTTGCCGCCATGCTGGATGTGAACAGAGTCGCTCTACTGGCGTCACTGCGCCTTCCCGTTGGTGATTGGTTCCCTATCTCAGGTGAAAATTTTGTCTTGGTGGCCATGGTAACTTTCTGAGCAAAGTAGAATCTCGCTGGAATGAGAGCATATACCCAGGCTAAGGAGCTGTCTGCCAGGATGAAAAATGGGATTGTATGGACCACATTTACAAAAGGAAGGAATTAGGAGAGAAAGACTCATTGCTTCATGTCTTATGTTATACTACAACAAAAAAGCTGATTATGGTCATGCCAATTAAGTTCTTTGGATTTAACAGAAATGTAAATAACATGGAAAATGAAGAAACAGATATATAACTGTGGGGCCAGGCTTCTTTTGGGTAATACATGTTCAAATCCAAATATGTTCACTATAAATAATGTTTTCTACTCAATACCCTATTAACTCGACTCTTTGAAAATATGAAGTTACTTGAGGACACTGTATAATAACTGAAATCCTGAAAAAAATATCATCCCCATCTATTCATCATCCCTCCATCCCTTCCTTTCATATTAAACCTTTCCAGCTAATTATACCTCCTTCCTCTCATTCCATTAATCTGTTTTGTATTTAACTGTAGAAATGTCGTTGTGGCCACAAATTTGTGCACGTGCTTGAATTTTTCTTCTTGTGTGATCATCCGTGTCTTTTGGTGTTTCTGCGTCTGTTTGATTCTGTGTCTCAGAGCGTAAATCTCCATGCGTGTGTGTGCATTTGAAAGAGAATGGAAGAAAGGTTGCTGCTGATATTGGTAATGTGGCACTTTGCCAATCTCATTAGCTTAGCATGCAGTGGGCAACCTGCCTGGATAGACACTACAGCATGTGTGTGTGTGTGTGTGTGTGTGTGTGTGTGTGTGTGTGTGAGTGTGTGTGAGTGTGTGTGTCTATGTTTGCATGTCTGTGTCTGTGTCTGGGAGAGTCAGGGCCAGTAAATGCCACCACTCTGGCTGATGGTTCCAGTAATGGTATTAGAGAAAGAGAGAAAGTGCGAGCAAGGGAGAGCGAGAGAGTGAGGGGGATGGTGGAAATGTATGTATTGTGACAGAAGTGCAGAAAGAAGAGAATTTTTTTTCCCAAGTATCAACATATGACTAACATGTATGGATGGATTAATCTTTGTGTGTGTGTGTGTGTGTGTGTGTGTGTGTGTGTGCGTGTGTGTGTATGTGTGTGTGTGTGCGTGTGTGTGTGTGGTGATGTGCAGATGAAATGGAGGGTCTTGGTCTGACAGCAATTACCATCATGTAATACTTGTTGTTGATGTGACTGATAAACAAAAGTGCCTGACATCAGGAGCTGCATGTGTGTGTGTGTCTCTCTGTGTGTCTCTCTGTGTGTCTCTGCGTGTGTGTCAGTGGGTGGTTGTGGGTGTATGAGGCAGAACAAGAATGAGCGAAAGGATAAAAAGCGACTGACTGTGTAATTGGTGGTTTGACATTAGCTGTCTGCATGACTACTATATCCACAGAGGTGATACAGGGAGGGAGGAGAAGAAAGGAGGGGGTGAGATATGTGTGTGCATGTGTGTGAGAAAGAGGGGGGTGGAGAAAAGGTGTAGGAAATAAGGGAAAGGATTAAAAAATTACTCCTAAAATAGAGTGAATGTTCTTTCCACGACAAATTCTACTTTAAAAGACTGAAAGTGACTCACTCTCAACAAAGAGCCAACCATTCTAAATTCAAAAAAAAATATTTTAGCCTGCTTATATCTGAAAAAAGTCAAATCTGTCATGAATTATTTTTGTGTGGTACATAAGTTTGGATATTTTTTTATCCTCCTCTCTTTTGTACCTTGTTTTCTTGCGGTGGCTACACGGTTGATACAGGGAGTACGGTAGATGTTTGCAAAGCCTGTGGCATTTTAATTAACCTAAAAACAGCAAAGAATGTGAGCAGTGACATCAAAAGAGAGGAAAGGTTAGTAAATCTGCCTGATGCGAGGAGCACAGGGAATATTTCAGTGAACAGGACCAGGAACACTGCCTTACCCCCTCTCCTGTTTTAATCCGTACATCAATTCATCCATTCATCTATCCAGCTTGCCGTCGTTGCTCTCTCTACAGTATACGCACACATCCATAATTTTCTCTTCATTTCATTATCTAATCCATCCATTCATCCACCCATCCTGGAGACAGATGCACTCATTTAAATCATTTTAAGCCAAGTGGAGTATTTGGACTGAGGCCGAGTGTAGTGCGATGGCCGTAATGGCATCAGGGGATGATGGAATAATTAATTGTTTAATTAACCAATTAACATAATTAACTTAATCAAGTCAGAAAACACACCTGTTTGGAAACACCTGCTTTGAGTCCATCTCCTGTCATGCTGCAGTTTGCCACATATATGCTGTTTGCTCAAGCGGAAAAGCCTCTGAGATGGCATTTCAGCAAATCAAACTCATACTGTTCAGGCTTAGTGGATTAAATTTGAATATTTCTCATTTAAAATGAGTTTTATTCACTTATAAGTAATATGATTATGTGTCTAGTTTCAATATTTGGTCTACTGAGAAAATAGCATATGAACCATGAATAATCTGTATACAAGGCTGAGAGTATATATAACTAACATAATTTTACTCAAAGACAACGTGTTTTTTGGAAAAGAAGAACTAACTTCAATGAAATATTTAAAAACCATCCAAAATGATGGCATTTGGCTGGTAGACATTTCTAGCTGTTAATTTGACACCTGCTTGCTCCCCTGAAACCAATGCTGATAAAGCAATTAAACACAGCAATTAGTAGTTATATCAGTAAAAGTCCCCATTAAAATAAATAGAAATGAAATTCTTTCAAATAACATTCAGGCTATGTGTCGCTAAATGCATTCAATTAAAGTAATGCTAATGAAATTCTGTCAAATAACATTTACACCATTAAAACTTTTCATTGTTGCCAATATTAATAAAATAACTCTAAAATAACATCTAGATAATGAGATTCTTAAACTCCTCATTTAAACCAATACTAATGAACTACACTGTGTCAGTGTTTGCACCTCATGACACTAAGCTTGCTGTAACTCTCATTTTGTAAGCCGCTGAAGCTACTAAAGTACACCGTTTTGGGAATAAAAGACCTGAGGCCAGTATAATTATGGTAAAATTACTGTACAACTCTGATGGGTGAAACGTTATGCATGATTGGCTTTATTCACATGATTGCTACGGTGCAGGCAGAGGTTGAACAGACAGAGTTACACACGCATGTATGCAGGTAAGCTCATCCACCATGTCAGTGTACCCTTACAACAATCAAGCAGGAGTACTAAACCAGGAAAACTGGATGATTACATATAGTAAAGAATGTGAAAAATATATATATACACATCCTTTAACTGTAGCTTGTAAGAGAGGGTCACTGTGAGCCACTTCCTGTTATTCAGGATCATTTTTGTATTTTTTAGCAGTGAAGATGGTGTTGTATTTGATCTATTTGGCTGATAAGAGGTCAGACACAGATAACATCAACTTGAAATGGTTCAAGTGCTATGATAAAAGTTAATAGCAGTAAATGCTTTGTTAAAAACATTTTTTATGTATTTTGGCCACAGTGCAATGGAAATGCATAAGAGTATTGGAGCTTGTATATTTGCTTCAAGTTATTATACAGTAAATAAGCATTGGTTGGTATAATTCATGCTAACTTGACAGTTTATTTAAATAGGTTTAATATGTAGAGTTCCACTTGAGCTCTTGTAATTACAAATGTCACTGGCACTATATAGTATAGTGCAACTGTACGCTTAGACACAAGCACATACATACGCACATAGACACATCTTTCAGAATTATGAGTTTGTGCTGGTGGTTGTATATTTAAATAGACTAATCTAATTATCATATGGAAAAATTGGGATTCACATGACCAGCTTTAATCAACTCTTAACACACACACACACCACACCACACCACACACACACACACACACACACACACAGACACACAGACACACACACACACACACACACACACACATTGCACTGGATGATTTAACTGTTGTTAAATTATGCAGTTTATCACAAATCATCTACATTGTTGCCGAACTGCAAACAAACAGTAGGATAGGCTTTCACTCCCTCTCTGCTCCTCAGGCATCATACAGTCATGGCTAGCCTACATCTTACACACACACACACACACACACACACACAAACCCCCACACACAAAAATGCAGACTCTTCCATACTCACAAACAGATACACATGCACATTGCCTGCAGCATCGCAGGGTGCTAGACATGAAAACGGCTTCAATTGACTAGAAGGAAGATTTCAACTACTCTGGAGGGCTAGAGAGAGAGAACACGAGAGAGACGGCAAAAAAGAGAGAGAGCATGCAAGACCATGGAAAAAGACATTTCACGAGGATACAGACACATGCACGCACGGGAGGGCATGCAGAGACACTTAACACCCAGACACAAACACGACTGCTTGGCTTTGAACATTGTGCCCATTACAGATAGCGACTGAGATAGCAAAGGGCGCCACTGCTATGATGAGAGTACCAGAGAGAGCAAAAGACTAAAAGACTGACAATAGATAAAGACTCTACTTCTGCTTGTATCTTAAAAGTCAGAATGTTTTGTGAGGGCAAAATCTAAATCGCAGCTGACAACATTTCCGTTGCATCCATGTACAGTATGTCTTTCTTCTTCTGACCTCAATTTCTTTTAAAGTGTTACTTATTCCAGGAAGGGCTTTGCTCAACATGTATGCCCTTATACAGTAAATCCCTGCTCTATCTTAATACACCTAAGCATATTCAGACCTGGAGGCTGCCCAGTACAACCACAGTTTTCTTCTCTTGTAATTGGTGCACCTTGCAAACTTTCACCTGGGCATTTGGTGGTTAAGTACTCTGCTCACGGGTAAATTCAGAGGAACCATTAGGGAGGAGAGTGTGTTTCAGTGTCACTGTCTGTGTCCAGATTTTCCCACTTTCCTTGGAAGTATTTTCTCACTGCCTGTTCCACCCACCACCACCACTACCACTCTATCTAATGTCAAAACAGGAGTTACATGTATTGCATCATGAGGCAGAGGATTGCATGTTGCAGCTGTCCAGAATTGGTTGTGTTTTGCCTTTTAAGTTATATTTTATTTGATCCAAGGATGAGAAATAGCTTGTGACAGATATAAAGTCTCATTGATGTTCACATTAAAAACAAGACATTCGTGGAAGTGACCTAGAGGGCCTGTGACCCTGTGTCAACACAGAAAAACATAGCGTGGGCAGCAGCAGTAGCAAGTGCTCCATCTGTGTGTTTATACAGGAAGTGTTCAGGTACAGTGTTGACTGTAGAAAGGCACGTAAAACAGAAGAAAATAAACTTGAAGTCTAAAAATATACTTGGAATCGTGGATATGTGCATCACACACAAGCCGGTACACAGCCTGTGTAGACAGCTGTATTGAGAAGCGTACTGTTCCATCAGACATGTGTGACATAGACAACTGAAAAATGCAACTGAGACACTTTCAATGTAGACATGGTGTCAGCTGTATGACAACATCTGTCCAACATGTCACCTAGTCTACTGTTAGCTTTCCTTCTCCTTCATTTCCAACTACAATGCTGAAACAGACACAGAAACATACACATGCATGCTGCCAGAGGGCGTTTTTTTCCTCCACATTACTTTATCAGACTGTATAATAACCTATATGGAAAGGAAGCAATCACAGGAAGAGTGCCATTATTCTATCTGATTGTGAGTGTGCATATGCTAGATGACCAATCTGAAGATGTTACTGGAAAGAGGAGAAAGAGCAAGGAGAAACAAAGATAAAATAGATGATTTGAATGTGTGTGCATGTGATCTCTTCTACAGATTGTGTGTAGACTGAAAGATTTATATTCTCTTTGGAAATCTAATCAACAATCTGATATAATCTGCCTTAAAGGCTTCTTAATGTGCATGTGCATATATGTGTGTGATCTCCATGTCAAATCTGTTTTTTTGTGGAAAAACCTAAAACAGAAGATGAAAAGAGCATGAGGAAAAAATGATCTATCTGTAGTGTTACACACGCCCACAGTTGTGTGTATGTTCAACAATGTGATATAAACAGACATAATGTGAACAAACATCTTTGTTGTCCATTTCTGTCATATAATTTCCTGAGAGTTTACATACACACATAATGCACACACATACACACACACACACACACACACACACAAACATTTATGTCAGAAACTATGTACACATGCAGCCATTTTCACATAAAGGAAAACACACATACACACACACACACGCCTCAACCCTCCAGCACTATCCCTTGTAACAAGTCAAAACAATGTGGCAGAGCTGACAGCTCGCATTAGACCACTAAGCCTTAAAAAGTCCAAGTGTGTGTGTGTGTGTGTGTGTGTGCGTTTCCACAAGTGTGTGTCTGACAGTGTGTGTGTGTTTGTTTAATGTGAGTCACTCTTACAGATAAATGTCAGGGGTTAGTGTAAAGTCAACGTCTCACAGCTCTTTTCAGCAATTTTTGACCACCTGACAGAGACTTGAAAGAAACCACAATGACCAAAAGTACAAATTTGCCGGCTGGCTGTTTTTGCTGCTGTGTGAATTTATTATGTACATTTACAGAATAAATGGCCAATTAATCTGTAAAAATCTGTTGGTAAAAAAAAATGCTGGAAGGAGATTTTAAGTCTAAAATAATTAAACTAAATGTCCCCTTCTTGACTGTTCAGCTTTGTTTGTGCGAGGTGTTTGACGCAAATAAATTTAACCACAAGCTGCTTAGGAAAGCTCAAAATATCTACACTATTATAACGGCTGTGGTGATAAAGTGAAGCTGATCCTTAAGGTCATTAATCCAGTTAAAAGGTTTCAAGTCTTCATGAAGCAATAACGGGTCATTTTTGCTTAATTATTTCTCTGGGGTGTGTCATTTTGATATGTTACAGTGTCATATTAATGCCCAGTACCACTGGAACCTGTAAACAAAGTCTGCCTCATGGTGTTTTCCAGAATAGTGTAAAAGCAAATGTAGCAAATCCTTGCTGCTGGCCTTACTTAACATTAAAAAACATAACTGAAACATGAAGCACTGGTTTGACCAGCTCTTAGCCTTAATATAATGAATTCAAAACTAAAAAATGTAGGGTTTGGTTAATTGTACTTCAAGCTCTGCTCATCTCACATAATTACAATCATCATTATCATCATCCTTCACAGCAGAAGCAGGATCTCCATAAGGAAGTAGAATCATTTCAGTAAACATAAATATATATATATATACTGTACACTCAGATTCACAACATATTAGTTATATTTTACTGTTTAAATTTGTATTATTTTTTATTATAATGAATAATAAAGGGTGAGACTCCACTGAGTTGCAATAAGTATGGTCATAAACCCTAACTGTAACCCAACCCTAACGCTAACCCTAACCGCTGTAGAGTAGCTTAAACGTCACACAGGTTTGTTGGGGTGTGATTGCTGCTGCCAGTATGTCCATGAACATTACATATCATATCACCTCATGGGACCTGTAGGTTTTCACCCACTACAATACAATGTGGAAAATGTAGCTAAATACTTTGATTACATACTGTATCTTTCTAAAAGTCTAAATAAAATGCCACTGTGAATGAAAATGATCAGACAGTATTAGAGTGGGATGGAAAATATCCCAAACATCTGTATAAGAGAGTGTAAAAAAGAAAAGGAAAAGGTTAGTTCATGACTTGGTTTACTTGTTTACAACCCTAATGGTACAGTCTTTTCAAGAATGTATTGTACAATAATTGCATATTATGATGTTGAAAATTACCTAACAAGGTCAAGAAATCATCACACAGTCTCAACAGTTCACTCCTAAAATAGCTCCCTGAAAAGACCCTGACTAAATTCATATTTCATCTTTGCTGTTTTTCTTTGCTGTCATCAACTAAGGGATCAGTTGTCTGTGGACCTTTAGTTAAGAACTGTGTAACAAACAACAGCAACACAACACGTAGAGGAAAGAACACTTCAATTCTTTGATGTTGTGGGAGGAGGGGGGGGTGACAGACAGATGAAGAACTTGATCAAACAGTATCCAACTGTGATGAAAGTTGAACCCTGTTGATGCTAAAATAACCTAAAAGAAATGCTTTGAAGCCCGCACGCACACACGTACACACAGACACACACAGACACACACACACACACACAGACACACACACATCACAACGTTAACGGACCAAAATGAAAAAAAACACAGTCGTTTGTTCCAAGTGCCTCATCTAGGGAGACACAGGGGAAACATGAGAAGAGAAGGGGAGACAAAAACTAAAAGTGTGTGGTGTTCTGTGCCTTTTCTTTGACTTACATGCTGTGTTTTATTTTGTCTTATAGGTCAGAGTCCCACTGTGGAAGTAAGTCTCTGACCTTTCTCTATGCGCTTGCAGTATATTTCATCTTGTTCTGTGGCTCTTCCTTGCACTACATCTACTTTTATTTTAACTTTCAAACTGATCAAATCTAATCCAGGCAAGTAAAGTAGAGAAATATCAAATGCCAGGGGATATGCTTAAACCATTAGTCGATGTGATGCACAACCTGACATTTAACCTCACATTGGCCTTAAACTGGCAGTAAACCATCCTAAAAACTTGTTAGCATTGCTAGCGGCGGTCATCATTAAAACTAGTGGGTACATTCAAAGCATGTCTCATCTTCCCAAAAAGGCCTTCAGACATTCACAATGCTGGTGTCAGAGTTTGTATGAGAATAGAGCAATGGCAAGTGAAAGAACCAGTGTTTCTGAATACACGCACATAACTTTACTGTATTTCAACTGCTGGGTTGGTCAAACTGCTGTGTGTGTGAATTTAACTTGACCAAAAGGTTTTCATGTATTGCAAGTTTTTGTTTCATTAATGACTACCTCAGGAAAAAGTTGCAAGAATGGAAACATGCTTCTGTGAAATTGTGGGTATCGCAACAGCTGTAAAACCTCTGGCTGCAACGCACCTGGAACAGAGAACATTATGGGCCCTATTTTAACGATCTACAGCGCGTGGCGTGAAGCACGTGGCGCAAGTGCTTTTGGGGCGGGTCCAAATCGACTTTTACTATTTTAAAGGCGGAAAAATGGTCACTGCACCAGACGCATGGTCTAAAAGGGATGGACTTAAGTACCCTCATTAATCATAGGCGTGTTTTGGGTGTAACACCCGGTAAACCAATCAGAGGGTCATCTCCCATTCCCTTTAATATCCAGGAGCAATGTCACTTTGGCAGATTGCTATTATAACAGCGCATTTACCCAGCAATGTGTTTCAATAATATAACATGAGTTACTTTTGCTGAAAAGAAAGTTGGCTGATGAGCTGCTAACCTCACATTTAATTAATACAAAGGAAGAATATGGAGATATAACTAACCAGTGTGATGAGTGTAGAGGTGTGTGTGGTTACACTGCAGCAGCCTGGTGTCATCAGCTGATTTAATAAACAGTGAGTGGCTGTGGGTAATGGCACTGTGCTCTGTGCAGCACCTCAGAGGCTACAGACTTTCATAGGTTGTTAGGACTGTCCACAGCGGCACTCTCCATTTTTTACAATTAATTAAATCTGATAAATATTATGACTAACTAATATGACATGTATATTTAATATGTTGATGTAGCCTACATCATAATACAAATTCACATTGTGGTCCTTTTATTTGTAATGTTTTGCATGTTTGTGCGCTGCTGTGCATCCGTGTGGTAACAAGCACAGTGTCTGCACATATATACCTGCCTATATAGGAGCATATTGGACTCTTGATGATGCGCCCCTTAAATAACAGTGACATATGCACCAGTGACTTTACACCAGTTTTTTTTGGTCAGTAGCACAATAGCTTTCCTCTGCCTCAAAGTAGCAACGCGCCACCAATGCTCCTGACCACACCTCATTTTGAGACCAACACACCCATAGGTGCACAGACTGGTGCAAGTGCATTTGCTATTTAGACAATATGGGCGCAGGGCGAGAGAATGACAACTGCGCCAGGGGAAACCAACAAAGACACATGCGCCACGGGCACCATCCTCTGTGCACCGACCGCAAGATAGGGCCCTATGTCTTACACTGACTTTCCAGTAAGTTAAAGAATAGATTTTGAGTGCTTATTGTTTTACAGTCTGCATTTCTGATATACTTGCAGAATATTAAACTTAGAAGGTTCTCTAGATCACCTGCCAAGTATATTTTTGAAAGTGCCTGCCTTTTTCCAATTAGTTTCCATGGACGGCTTCTCAGATGGTTCAGTGTAACAAACCATCTGGCGCGTCAGGTTACCCACTTTCAGCCACTCATGTTCAAATCTCATGTTTTTATGTGTTTTTAAATGATAAATTCTCTCTGATGAAAATACACTACTGCACTGAGACTACATTAAGTATTTATTTATTTTATTTTCCTCCTCATTGTGCATGTATTGCATTTATTTTTGTTTGCTGTAAAGCACTTGCAAACGTGTTGTGCATGGGATAAAGTTACAACAATAATGTGTCTCTTACATTTTCCTGCAGCAAGCTTGCAATATTGACTTCCTTGAATTTCATATCCGAATTTTTCACCATGTTTAAAACATTTGTTAATTGGCACCACTCTTTTTACCAAGTGAAGCTGAAATATATTCAAAATTTAAACCCTACCCTGTGCTGTAATTAAAACAGTGTGTTGCGAATACTCGACTGATCTCAGGATATAAGTGATGACTGTACATTTCCTTGTATTCACTCCCTTAATGCTTTGAAGCCAAGTTATTTTCTTTCTAAGACTCAAACTTCAGGAACATTTGGAGACATACTTGTAATTCATGTCTAATAACATTTTTAAAACTTACATTCAGGATTAGTTGAGACATGCTACAGTATCTGTGTTACGTGTTGAGATTATCCTAAGAGATTTTCTGACATTTCCCAGTAGGGTAGGTTAGTCGGTTACTCAACCTCATTGAAAATGTAGTCAAACTTTCCATCTTTTGTCTGCCCTGAGACAATCCCTTGAGACCTTGTGACATTTTCTCAGCTAATTTAGCATTTTAAAACTGTCAGCATTATGGAAAATACTGTGCGTTGTTTTAAATCAGTATGACAGCCAACTGTCTCTCACATACAGTATGCTCCATCTTTCATGTGTTTAATCCATTTCTCTTTCACTATCCCTCACCTACTGCAATTCTCCTCCATAATCCTGCTCTACTTCTGTGTTGCCCCATCCCTTACCTACCCCTCACCCTCATCCTCATCTGTCTTTCACCCATTTCCTCTCTTTCTTTCTACGAATACTGTAGTAATGTTGTCTTCTACGGTTTTTAAGTTGTATTAAAAGCTTAATTAGGAAAGGAGAGAGGACGATAGGAGAGGAATATTGGCCCCTATAGCTTTAGCAAGGGTATTAAAAGCTCAGTGCTCAGCCACATGCTGATCTTGAAGAGATATGCCTTAAAAGGTTATACACACACACACACACACACACACACACACACACACACACACATGAAGGACATGAACACAAACACACAGACATATATGGTTGTGTGAGCACCTGCACGCACAGAATATATTGATCATGGACATTGTTATCTGATGGCCAAAGCGACCACTGCTCCCCAAAGTCATCAAGAAAGATGGGGCAGAGAGAGCTGGAGACAAATGAACAGAGGAGAGGGCAGAGGGGACAAGAGAAAGTGGCTCATGTATAGTATCTGCATGGGGAAAAAGAGAAGAAATTGAGGTATATTCTGAAAAGCTGGTGAGGCTTTAATGCTTGATTGTCAAGTGGGAAAAGAGGAATAAGTAAGGGGGAGTTGAAGGAAGGGAAAGGCGAGCATGAGAGAAAGACCATTCAGGCAGCTTGACATCTCAAGAGTTTGTGTGCTGTCAATCAGGACTTTTTGATTGATTGTGAAGGATTTAAAAATACAAAATTGCTTTGAAACTGACGACTAAGATGTTGAGGGAATTTGTCCCATTGAAGCATTTGAAGGGTACAGAAATGTTTGCAGTAAGAGTTACATGTCCACCCTTGGGAAATATAGATTGTCTTCAGTTGGCTGGTGTGTTGTTAGCTTGGGGAAGTTTCTTTCACCACAGAGGCAGTTAAAAAGGAGGTGAGAGAGTTCACTTTGTTCCGCTGGTCCAGCAGTGAAGCTGACAGCTTCCTGGTCACGAGGCTGTTCAACTTCTCGTC